>NC_056523.1:328090586-328134188 GCF_019175285.1 Sceloporus undulatus | reverse complement strand
TTTTGCATTAGCCTCCCAGCCGGAGGCCTGCCATCAGCACAGAACAAGACACATGCAAATCAGTCCTGCATTCCCAGGCTCACACAGTATATATAGACCCACTTTTTCCCAGGCAAGCATTCTCTGAAGATGCCAGCCACAGATGCTGGCGAAACGTCAGGAAGAAAATCTTCTAGAACATGGCCACATAGCCTGAAAAACCCACAAAAAATATGGATGTTGGCCATGAAAGCCTTTGACTTCACAATAAACAATAAGTTTATAGAAATCCAGTCTTCCAAGTTCTGCACTGGCTAATTTTGCCATGTCTGCTTTTAGTATCTTTGCAGCCACTGCAAAAAACAAACAAAGCTAAACTAAAATAAGATAAAACTAACAAAACAATAACAACATGGGAACTGCACTCTACTTGGAACAGAAAACACTTAACAGTAGCTGCAGAGAGCCATATTAATGCTTTTTCTCTGCAATTTCTGTCCCTTGCCCTAAGGACCAGAGAAGAGAGGCCAGGCTCTGTGATCTGGGAACACTAAATTCATGTCCAAAGGGAAGTCTTCCCAAGTCAAATACTCTCATAATTCATGAAACTCACAGGCTTATTGAGTTGAAAGGAAATACAAGAACCCTCTATTCCAGCTCTCTGGTGGAACTCCCTGGAAATCCACAACTAAAAAACGATAACTATCTAATCTATATTTAAATAATAATAATAACAACAACAACAACAATAATAATAATAGAGAGTCCACAACATTCTGAGATAGTCCATTACAGTATTGTATAGCTCAATCGATCAAGACATTCTTCCTAAGATTTAGCCAAGAATTCCTTTTCTTGTTTTGGGACTCAGTCCTCTAGACAAGTGTACATAAAATCCCCCAAAATCTGAAGCAGTATGTGACTTATGTTACACTGTTTTAAGAAAGGGGTAGGATGGCTTTGGCACAGAATTGGGCTTAAATCATAAAGACAGTCTGCACTTGAATCAGGTATTTGACCCTGCATTGTGAAGGAAGGTCTTCATGAGGATTGGGGCCCAGAGGATATTTCATTTGGCCTGTGTATAAATAACCTAGATGATCTATACTACACTATCCCTTCCAGCTCTAAATTTGATGATTCTATACTTGCAAAAAAAGAACAACTATAAATCACTTCCTTAGAAGCTTGATTTCTGGTCTGGTGCTTCCAATACTTGCTTATAGTGAGACTGCATACTAGCTTTCTATGGGAACCCTTCCCTGAAAGTTCCTCCAGCAATAGGGCAGATGCCTCGCCATCCAATAAGTGTCTTCCTACATGGTTATTTTCCTGCCCTCATTCTTCTCTGTCTTTAGGGCAGGAGATATTCCCAAAGTTTGTGCACCTAGTCCCTTGATAAACATAATGAATTGGAATCAGCAATACAGTGTGTGCTACTGGATATATTACAGGCTGTATACCCACAGTAAATGCACGATGGATTAAGACAGACCATGAGTGGCATGTGGAAAAGCGATCTTCCAGAACGTGGAAAGTAGACATTTTATTCAAGGAAATGGCAGCGAAACCAGTTCTAATAAATAAGCCAAGTTGACTTAAGCACTTACAGTGCCAGCATCTCTGATAAGCAATGGAAACATTAATATCAAATACTTCACCATAAATGAGTACAGTGGAGTTGAGGATGATGCATTGCACCTCCTTGGTTGGTAGTGTGGCATGCTTTTAGAGTGATGCTTATACCCATTATGTTTGGGGAAATCGTATTGAGAAAGAAAAAAAAGGAAATCAAGCCACAAACAAAATGTTATCGGCTCAAACGGAATGCCAACATGGTTTTGTAATAAGTCCTTATCTTTGGACTTATTCACAGTTTGACTAAAATCCAAAAGTGTGGTTTGTTCTAGCTCCAACTTTTATGACTTTTCAGACATGATAAGAACCATATGTGAAAAATAGAAATGATAGTGACCAAGGCTTGCATAAAATAAATCTTTTCATGTGGAGTTATGCATTGATTGTGCCACACAGCCTTGAACTGAATACAGATGCTCTGTATCAGAAAGGAATGCCCAACAGCTTCCATAGAGGTACTGACATGTGTGTAAGATGCTGTCAGGAACCTGGTTATATGGTACTGAGTCCAAACTAGCAGTACCACACTAAGTGAAAGATGCACTGGTTGTAGGAGTTTAGGCTGTAGGAGTCTCCTTTCCCAGCAGAAACACCTTTCTACTTGCTTATCTCAGAGGTCTTCCAACAGATGGCTCTGCAAACAGAATTATTGTTCAGGCTACATTCTGCTGGTAGGAGAGTTTTTTAAAAGAAAAAAGGAGGGACAAAGAAAGAGGCAGGTTTGTTTTATTTAATTGCATTTGTTTTAATGTATAGTACTTTAAATACTGTTTAAATCCAGCATGCTGTAATATTCTGAATATAAGACTTGGACTCTGAGCCGCTGGTATTCAACTCCCCTCTCAGTGACAGACCTTGGGCAAGTTACACACTCATAGCCTCAGAGGAAGGCAATTGCACCCATGAAGCTGGCCATGAAAATCCTAGGATAGAGTAACCATAAGTCAGTATCAATAATTTTTTGTGAGATTTTCAGGCTATGTGGCCATATTCTAGCAGAGTTTCTTCTTGACGTTTCGCCAGCATCTGTGGCTGGCATCTTCAGAGAATGTTTGCCTGGAAAGGATGTGGCTATATATATTGTGTGACCTGGAAAGGCAGGAGTGATTTGCATGTACATTTTTGGTTGCTAATGGCAGTCCTCAGGGTGTGAGGGTCTGCACAAGAGGATTAATGTCTGCTTGATTAGTGCTCATTGTCTTCTGGGAAACCTCTGACCCTGGAAGATTTCTCATTTGCATTTGTTGAGTCTTGATCTTGCTGTTTTTCAGGACTGGTAGGCAAACCTTGTTTACTTTAAGGGATTCATCTTTCCTGTTGAAATTGCCCAGGTGTTTGTGGATTTCAATGGCTTCCCTGTGCATCCTAATAATAATAATAATAATAATATTTATTTGTATACCGCCCTCTGGCAAACCAATCCGGGCGGTTAACAACAGTAAAATATAAAATATGACAATTAAAAACACTTTATCCCTCCCCCCCTTAAGACAGTATTAAATAGTATAACATATTAAAAATACAATATCAAGGATAAAAACAGCAATTAAAACTAAAAACCCTGACATGGTAGTGGTTGGCATGGTCCAGAATTTCAGTGTTATCAAACAGTATTTTATACCCAGGATTGTTTGTGGCATGTTCTGCTACTGCTGATTTTTCTGGCTGGCCTTGATGGTTTGCCACAGATGTTTGATGTTTATAGTGGGTATGGCTTGAAATGGAAAGAATGGCCTGCTAAATCTTGGTGGACTGCAGTTCCCATCAGCCCTATGCAGCACAGCCAATGGTGAAGAATGCTCTGAGCTGAATTCAAATATATGGTGATTTGTTATTTCCCCAGTCCTGGACTAAATAGACCTTCGGTCTGAAGAAGAACAGTACATGTTTTCATGAAGGGTCCACAACAAACTAACATCTTCCCAAAACTTAGAAGCATTGCTTGGGTGGCATCTCCAAAGGTTCTGAAGCAGCATGACCAGAGGCCACAGGATTTGAAGATAGATAATTCAAAACAGACTCTGCTGTTCACATTTTTGGTGGTCTCACAACTCATCATTGTGGAGTCTAGAACTCTGGATCTAAGTCCTACCCCATCCAAAGCCCAAGAAAAAGAAGAAGATAGGAGCAGATTGTCTCTATAGCCTTAAACAAAGGGTGATGCGCCAAGAAATAAACAAACTCCAAGCTGACAGAGAATGTCTTTTATCTGATAGTCATTACCTGTATTCCCTAGCTGCAATGAAATGCAATTATAAATTTGAATGGAACAGATGTATTATATGGAAATGTTTTAAAAATTATTAGGAACAGCTTTTGAATTAGTAGCAATAAAGCGATACCTGCAGCCTTGACTTGTTTTGTAAAAGTGTTCAATAATTAGGGAAAAAAGTGGCGGGGGTGTAAGAAAACATTAAAAAGGCATCTTTTCCCAACCATTTTTGATGTGCAATTCAGAATTATTTCAACAAGTCTTAAAGGTACCATGTCATTTTTTAAATTAACAAATACCCCCCACCCGCTCCCCGTCTCCTTCCCATTTCCTGCTCTCTGGCAGGACAAAGGTAAAGAAAACATGGGAACATTTGCCAGAATTTCTGCCAGAATCCCATTGGTGTGCTTTCTATTTGTGTGTCTATATAACTTTAAGTCATCTCTTGATTTACGGTGAGCCACACACCTATGAATCTCTTCATATGTGCAGTTATGTTTTTGATGTCTGTGCAACAGATATATTCAGTTCATTTTTGCATTAGCAGTTTTGCACAAAGGGAGACATTTCACACACAGTTATGTATCCTTGGATGGTGCACAATTATTTGTCAGTGCCATTAGTGTACTATTTGATTAGCTGGGGTTGCAAGAACAGCTATTGTGCATTCCACATTGCACAATGGGATAATAACATGTGGGCTTTATCAGGCATTCAAGCAATTGCACATTGCTGGTGTGCAGCAGAAGTGTGGTATAGCACAACAACTGTGTAATTGGCACTATAGAAGTACAAGATAGGATTTTGGAGAAATATATGAGATGCT
Source organism: Sceloporus undulatus (assembly GCF_019175285.1). Taxonomy (NCBI): domain Eukaryota; kingdom Metazoa; phylum Chordata; class Lepidosauria; order Squamata; family Phrynosomatidae; genus Sceloporus; species Sceloporus undulatus. Next base: position 328,129,533 of record NC_056523.1, on the reverse strand, counting down.
GGTATGAAGTGGCCTATGGTAGACAAAAGCTCATTTATTAGATCCAGGACTAGGGATGTAACACTTGGCTATGCCACTCTCACATGAGAGGATGAATAATTACAGTAGTTTTCTCCCTGCTGCAGAAGAAAATGAATATTCCCCCATAGTATTATCCTCATGTTTGACTGTCCCAGAGAAATTATTCTGTGGAGAATAATATAGTGTGCCTGTTGTTGCTGTTTTGCAACAAACAAACAAAACGAAAACTTTTTTCTGGACAAAAAGCAGGTTTTATACACAGGAAACAGTGTTTTATGGGCAGGAAACCTATTTTCTATAGACAAAGCATAAAGTGCTTTTGCATACACACACACCACATCTTTTTTCTTTACAAAATCATTCCTTTGCATCACTTCATGGTTTTAAAATACTGGGAGAAAACAGCACAAAATTGTCACAAAATTATTTTTATTTGTTTTTACAGCTTGGATTGAATAAGTGGAAATATACTTTCCATCTCTATCCTTTACTACATCTCCTGTTGAACTTGCAGGAACAGTTCATTGAATCATAGAAAGGAATTATAGAATCATAGAGTTGGAAGAGACCACAAGGGCCATCCAGTCCAGCACCATTCTGCCATGCAGGAACTCACAATCAAAGCATCACTGACAGATGGTCATCCAGCCTCTGCTTAAAGACCTCCAAAGAAGGAGACTCCACCACTCTCTGAGAAAGAAGTGTGTTCCACTGTCAAACAGCTCTTACTGCACTCTTTTTAGTGTGTCCCATGAGACATCCTGGTTCCTCTATTGGGAAAAAGCTGGGATTTACCTGTTGCATGTCCCAATATCACATAAAGTTAGGTTGGTGTGGCAGGCCTTTCTGTAGTAGCATCACAAGTGTGGAATTCCCTATCCAAGGATGTTAGGCTGTCCCCATCTCTTTTGATGTTCTGGTTGCAGCTGAAACAGTTCCATTCTTTAATAGCTGTAATTGCTCTGTTTTAACTATTTTAAAACTGCATTTGGGATTGTTTTAGATTGCTTTTTTTTAAAGTTTGTAAAGGGTATTTTAATGTGTTTTTAAAATGCACAAAACTGTTATTGTTTTAATTGCTTTTATTAGTTCATTACCTCAAGACCCCTTGTGGGCAGGGAGGTGATATAGAAATATGTTTTTTTTAACAAACTAAATAAATATGCATTAATATTATAGAAAACAAGAAAATTAATACACTCATAAATCTGGAGAGGCCCTTCTAGGTCCTGGGAAAAAAAATCAAATTGTGCTCTGTCCCTGTGAGCTGAGTTCCTAAACAAAACTGTTTGCTGAAAAAGATGGGTTGAATAATCAGTCCTTTGAAAATGTTGCACAAATTGTGTGATAGGAATGCTTGCAAAATGAAGGCCTGGGCCTGGTTTGCTTGCTGCCAATTCGGAGAGGAAAAGCGAGTGTGACATGATGTAAACCTCCGTGTCAAAATTATGGGGGTACATGGATTTGCTTTTAAGCTTGGCCTGTTAGGGGTCTTTGCAGTCAGAGCAACAGCCCTCCCAGAGGAATTATTAGCTAGCATCACAACAGCAAACCTTTCTCTTGATTGACTCAGGATCTAGGGCCTTAGAGCAAAAAAGCAGCATTTCTCTTCTCTCGATTTCCCCTTGCCAATATGAGGTTGAGAGCACCAGGCCTCACGTAGCATCTTACTGCCTAATAATAGATGGTTCTGTGTATTGGCTAGCAGGATCCAATTATTCACTGCAATCTCTGTGGGGGCAAGAAAGGAGGGCGGAGGGAAGAGGGGAGAGGGAATGGGAGGAAGGAAGAGAAGGAAGGAAGGAAGTGAAAGTTGCCGCGTTCATTATGGCTTGGCCTAAAGTAAACATGCCCGTCAATCCATCAGGAATGAATTTTGCTCTCTAATATTAATGTTTAAGGCAATGCTCTTCTGGTGTATTGATTCTCCATAGGCAGGAGGAGGCTGGAACAAAAAAAAAACAATTTTCAAAATGTAGTTTTCAGTTTCTTTAATATTGTAGTTCATCTTATGGAGGAAAGTGCCTTTTAGCCTTCTGCTCATTATAGTGTGTGTGTGTGTGTGTGTGTGTGTGTGTGAGGGAGAGAGGGAAAAAGACAGTTAGATAGATGGAAAATAAAAACACACTGAAAGATTGAGAGCAAATTGGAGAGACAGTGAAATATTTGCTATACTTAGGTTCCGTTTACCCACGAGTCTGTCTGCCCTCATTCTTTTCCTGAACCACTTACTTGGCTCAAACAGATGGACAGATCTTGCCCCAGAGCTCAGAGACAGTAAGAGATTATTGGTCCTACAGGACCAACAATTATTCTCCAGGCTGGACCGGCCCTGCCATTAGACAAAGAAGGGTGGCTGCCTCAGACAGTAGATTTTGAGCAGAATACTGCTTGCTGGCCTATGTTTCCATAAGTTTCTTTATGGAAGGGTATCTCTCTCTCTCTCTCTCTCTCTCTCTCTCTCTCTCTCTCTCTCTCTCTGTGTGTGTGTGTGTGTGTATAGCCTGATGTAGATTGTCCATATTAATTTCAAGGTGGCAGAGGAGGAGTTAGGCATGAAACACCCCTGTACTTGGTCATGCAGAGTGCATGGATGTGCATGTACATTGGGCACAACTCTTAATGGAAGTGCACATGTACTGTGGACACTAATACAGATGTGCCAGGATATTTGGTTGCACAATGTAACAATTAACTAACAAGGTATGGTGCACATTTGCCACATAACTCCATAAAACTGAAATCACACCTGGTCAAGATCCTGTATCAAGGTGATGGAATGCAACTATGCACTTATGGAGTGATGATTGTACATCAGGAAATCAGGAATAAATTATTGTGCATGATTGTGAATCCAAAATGCAAGGCTGTACAACTGAGTGAGGAAATAAATGTAATATGCTTGACTGCCATGAACAATGTACACATTTGTATGTGCAATGTTCAAGGACACAACATATTCAATTCTGCTTGCACAACCTTCAGCAGAATATGAATGCTGCACCATAGCAAAAAAAAAAAAAAAAAAAAAAAAAAAAAAAAAAAAAGGGGGGGGGGATTTTGCACATGTTTAAGTCACTAGCAGGATGGCTGCCTTTGCCTCCTTGATGTGGGAACTCAGCCTTTGGCTTTCAAGAAAGGATTAAAAACTGTTCTTTAATTCATTAAAATTTTTATTTTTCTCCCTTCAGTGCTAAAGGATAGCAAACTGTTATTGAATGTATTAATATTTTATATTTACTATCTTGTGCTGCTTTGGCACTACCTGTCTCTAGTTAGGTGAGTGGGAATGCCATTTGAGACTCAGGGCTCATTCCCACTACAAAATAACCCGGTGTGGAAACCGGGTTATTTTGTCATTAAATCTCTCTGGGGCCATTTACTCTCCCTTTACTCCCCTTTGTTGTTCACACTTGGGGCGGGGGGGGGGGGATGGCTGCCATGAAGAGAAGAAGAGGAGGAGAAGGAAAGAAAAGGCAAACTCCTTCTGAACAAGCCTTGCCAAGAAAGACCCATGACAGACATGAAGGCACGCAACAACAACAATAGAGGAGAGGTAGTGGCATGGCAGCAAGGCTTGGACCCCAGTGGCTCCTCCTCTACCTTCTACAGATGGGCTACTGTTGCTGCTCATGGCAGCGGTATCACCAATGCTCCATCTTCTCTTCTCCTCCTTGTCCTGGCCCACCTTCAGCTGTGTCATCCAGGGAGCCTAGCCAGAGCTCTCCCTGGTAGAGAGTGCCCCCGGGCCCTGATGCAAGCCTCTTTAGGCCCCCACCCCCTCCCTGCCCTCAGCAGCCTCAACTGGGAAGCCTGACCAAAGCACTCCCAGGCCCTCCTCCTCCTCCTCCTCTTCCTCTCAGTCTGAGAGAGTGTAACTTGCCCAAGGGCACTGACAGTGGGTTTCGATGGCCAAGCTGGGAAAGGCAAAGGAAGGAAGAGAAGGCGAAGCTGCCCTCCAAGGAATCTGGTGAGGCTCCTGGCTTGCCTTGGCTCTCTCTCCAAGGAGGAAAGCCTCTCAATTCCCTCCTTGCAGAGGGGAGAAAGGGAAGAAAGATTGCCCTGCCTGCCAGACTTGTCTGAGCCAAAAGGGAGCACCACAGGAGAGGAGCCACCACAAGATGGTGCCCTGCAGATGTGTCCCCAAAAATGGCACCAGGGTCAGATGAGAGAAGCTGGCAGGAGCCAGCACAGCCCCCCGATGTGATTCCAACCCATCGTTTCCACTTGTTGAACAAGGTTCGTATTCAGATCTTTTCAAAAGAACCACCCAAAAACTAGTATCAGGAAAGAGCAGTTCTTTTGTGTTTTCCTCGCTTCATTTCAATTGAAACCAAGCACAGTAGGATCAGACCCAGTTTCAAGTGGGAACAAGGTACATATAACCCAATCAGCAATTTGCTTTAAATTCTAATAGGAACAAGCCCTCAAGCAACAAATTTTGTCTGGCCATCCTCTTCACATTGTAAAGCTCTCTGCAATCAGAAAAGGGCTGCATCTCAATCAGAATGCAGATTTTCTATGTCATTGTTTGTGGGTCCAAAGCCTCACACTGCCAGCAAGGATAGGGTTAAACCCTTGTCTAAAAACCCTGAAAAACTTAGTCGGCATGGACCAAACTCCTTCCAACTTGGTGTCCTCACAAAACATATTTTGGAGAACAACTCCTATCATCCCCAGGTAGCATATCCAGTGGCAAAGGGAGCTGTGAGTCTCAACCCAAAATATTTTTCAGGGAAGGTGGGTGGTAGCAATACTAAACCAGCCAGAACTACACTTTTTTGTACTATAAAGCCACTTCTTTGATGCCTCCAAGTGACTTTTGACTTATGTCAACCTTAAGGCAAACTTATCACAGGGTTTTCTTGGCAAGTTTCTTCAGCAAGGACAGGGTTAAATCTATTGCCATCCTTTGAGGTTGAGAAAGTGTGATTTGCCCAAGTTCACCCAGTAGGTTTTTGTAGTTGAGCAGGGAAGCAGATCAGATCCATTGAATCAGGTCTTCTATGGGATCAAAACATAGGAAAGGAGGGGTACAGACCGCCCAAAAAGGGCAGCCTGCTGGCAACTGGTTTTCCGCCAGTCAGAAGCCTCAGCTGCCAAATGGTGAAGCTTCCTGCTGGCGGAAAAAGAACCCACAAAAAGCTGGTTCTTTCTATGCTGCAGTGGCGGCATAATGAGTGCAGCACAGTGCGCCACTGGCGCACTTGTTATGCAAGTATTATGCAGTGCCACACAGATGCCGCACGGATGCCGCTTGCGTAATGATGATGGCGCCCGTGTGTACAGGAATCCACCATTTTGATGCCCTCATCATGTGCTAGGGTTGAGGGGCATGTGGAAGCGCTGCCTAGAGGCAACCCTAGTAGGTGACTAGTAGGCCATAGTTACGGGCCTACTTCTTTCTTTCCTTACTGAGTTTCTCTTTACCAGACATAAACGTCTTTTTAGTTAGTCACATATATACCCAAAGTAAGATTGTCTTTGTTTATTCATACTGGCTTCTAGTGAGAGTTCAGGCCTGCTCCCTGAACCTACTCATTCATGTCTTTAGTGACTCATGGTATCTCTAGAATTCTAATCTTTGTCCAGCATTTGCAACCATACAAGGAAATCAGATATACTTTGGCCTGGATGATTTTGACTTTGGTATTTAATGATATATCTTTACATTTGTGGATGCTAACTAGCTGTCTTATACCTGTCTTCCCAAGTCATAGGGTGCATCTATTGTTGTTTTTCTTATGTGCCTTCAAGTAGTTTCTGACATGGTGATCCTAAGGTAAAAATATTATTGGATTTTCTTGGCAATAATAGTTCAGAGGAGGCTTACAATTGCCTTCCCCTTAGCTGAGAGCAAGTGATTTGCCCAAGGTCACCAAATTGGTTTCCACGGCTGAGCTGGGGAATCGAACCCTGGTCTCCAGGGTTGTATTCCAATTCTCACACCATTACGCCATGCTAGGTCTCCAATGCATCTGTAATGACAAGAAAATCCAGCTTACTTTAAGATTACCCCAACCCTCAGTGACCATGGGTTTGTCTACACACACCGAAGTGAGTTTGGGAGACTTGACCACACATCTTTCTCCCTTTTGAACTCACCCCAGTACAATAAATTGCAGTATGTGCAGCCACACAACCATCATAGTTCCAATTTCGCACTCCCTCTTTGCATGCAGTATTTTTATTTATGAGCTCCTCTCCTTCTCTGCCTCACACCGAAAGTACTATGGAGCACAGTCCACACGCACACAACTGAATATGGATTTTCAACTCAAACTTGGGATAAATCCTTACTTTTTCTCAAGACTGTGCTAAGGCCATTACTGAAAAAGTCCTCCCTGGGTCCCACCATTTTATATAACTATCAGCCAGTCTCTAATATTCCATTCTTGGGCAAGATTCTGGAGTGAGTGGTGGCCTGCCAGCTCCAGGTTTTTGTTTGTTTGTTTGTTTTGATGAAACAGATTATCTCAATCCATTTCAATCTGGTTTCAGATCTGGCTATGGGACAGAGACACCTTTGGTCACTTTAGTAGATGATTTATGCAAGGAGTTGGACAGAGGGAGTATGTGTGATTGAGCTACTGGGCAAATTTGCTTTCCTGATAGCCGATCCTAGTTCAGGCTGGCTGTGGAGGAGGGGTTGTGGGGCAGGAGTAGATATAAAAGGGAGGATTGAGTGATGGTTAACAGATAGTACAGTTCCAGTGAAGTTGAGTGCAGAGTTCAGTTGGTTGAGTTCAGAGTTCCTTTGAGGAAGTAGAGAGTTCAGGCAGATGATTTAAGTCAGAGTACTGTTCAGGGAAGTTCAGGGAAGAGAAACTGGGGGGAATTGCCTGCTACTGTGGAATTACTGTAACCATACCACCTTTGAAACTATTCTACCTAAGCTACATTCTTGTTACATGTTATTAAATAAAGTTAAAGTTGTTTGTTACAAGAGAAGCTTCTGCCTGACTGAATTCACAACCATATAAGCACATAAAACATGTTACGAAATGTATAAAATGTATAAGAGGAAGACACTGGGGACCCTAGCCCTTATACATTTAGGGAAAGTGTATAAAGGCTGGATGCTGGGCTGGTGTCATTGATGAGGGGTCTTCTCATGTCTACGAGGTAAAAAAGTAACCTCAAGGCATAGCTGGAAGCCCCTTGTCACAGTTCCATTGTCACAGTGTGTCCCTGTCACAGTGTGTCCCTGTTGGTCCTGCTGGATCTCTCAGCGGCTTTCAATACCACTGACCATGGTATCCTTTTGGATTACCTTTCTGGGATGGGACTTGGGAGCACTGCTATGAAGTGGTTCTAGTCTTTCCTAGAGGGGTGGACCCAGAAGGTGGTGTTGGGGGGACTACTGTTTGAGTCCTTGGCTGCTGTCCTGTGGAGTCCCACAGGGTTATGTTTTATCCCCCATGTTATTTAACATCTACATGAAACTGCTGGGAGAAGTCATCTGGAGCTTTGAGTGTGGTGTCACCAGTATGCCAGATGACACCCAACTCAATCTCTCTTTTCCATCTGACTCCAAGGAAGCTGTCTCTCTACTAAACCAATGTCTGTTGTCTTTAATGGACTGGATGAGGGTGAACAAAATGAAACAATACGTCCAAGACAGAGGTGCTCTGGGTCAGTCATAAGGCAGATCAGCTAACTGGGACTTAGTCTATGCTGGATGGGGTTACACTGCCCATGAAATCTTAGGCTCACAGCTTAGCTGTGCTCCTGGACTCAACTCTGAGCCTGTATGCCCAGGTTTCAGCAGTGGCCAGGAGTGCATTCCCACAGTTAAAACTAGTGCACTAGCTGCACCCATTTCTTGAGAGGCCAGGTCTGGCTACAGTGACATATGCCTTGATAACATCCCATTTGGACTACTGTAACATACTCTACATGGGGCTGCCTTTGGAAACTCTTCAGAAACTTCAGTGCATGCAAAATGCCACAGTGAGAATACTGACCAGGGTCAACAATGGGGAGCATATAATTCCCTTGTTGAAACAGGTTTGTTGGTTACCAGTTCATTTCCAGGCACAATTCAAATTGTGGGTAATGGCTTATAAATCCATGTACAGCTTAGGTCCAGACTATTTGAGAGACTACATCTCCACATATGAACCTGTTAGAGCCCTAAGATCTTTCAGGAAAGGCTTTCTCCTGTCACCATCACAGGCTTGTTTAGTGAGGACACAGGGGAGAGCCTTCTCAGTGGCTGCTCCCATCCTCTGGAATTCAATTCTGCAGGAAGTTAGATTCTGCAAGAAGCTAGAACACACCTCCCTGCTTTTCTTTTTCACCAGCAGGCAAAGACATTTTTATTTAAGCAGGCTTTTAAGCATATAATCAGGACAGGGTGGTTTTTTTAAAAAAAAAATATGGGGTGTGTGTTTTAGTTATGTTTTTAACTTTTGTATGTTTTTGTATTATTTTTATACTATTTTAACTAGATGATTTTAATTGTTTCTGATTTTTTTATTGTGATGGTTTAATAATGTTTTTGTCTTGTGAGCTTCCTTAGGTCCCTTTTTGGGAGAAAGGTGGCATAGAAGTGAAATAAATAAAATAAAAAATAAAATAAAATAAAGCCCTGAAGTGACAAAAAGGCTCGCATTCAGCCCCAGTTGTCCCATACATCATTTGGACAGTTTGCCATGAAAACTATGTGAATGTTTTGTTTGGCCCATGCAGATGCACCTTTAGTCTTCTGATATCTTGATTACAGTCTCCATTTTGATTAATGACTGAAGCAAGGATTTTGTATCCTAGTTGGGACTAACAATGGGAATCAGCTCATGGTCTTGTAATCCTTGCAATGATCATAAATGACAAAATCAGTATTGTTCAATCCCCAACTGAAGCTATAGAGCATGGACCATGGTGACAGAGAGAGGCATGCCAAAGGCCAACCCAGTGAATTCATGGCAGATGTGAGTTTCTAACAGTGGATGTCCTGATTTGTAGCTTCTTCTCTTTGCTGCTGCCCTATATCACATCTTTCCCATCAGGGGAGAACTTTTCCTCCATAAACCTAGGGACCAGGTAATGTCTGGATGCATAAGTGCAAGCAGTGCCAAGGCTGTAAGATTGAAGACTGACACACAGAAGAAATTGCCCATTTTGCCCAGTCTACATTTATTTATATACAGAAGGCCGCAGAACACAATCTTCCAGAAAACAATGTGATTAAAACTGGAGTAGCTGACAGACAGCTGTCTTACTGAGCCAATAAAAGACCGAGGTGATAAAAACTGAATATACCATGTTTATAAACTCTAGTAAAACTAGATCTAAATGGCATCTTTTGTGTTAGAAAGAGAGAGGGAGGGATGTCTATTTATAAACTGTGTTTCCACACTCAATAAAAGGCTGAAGGCTAAAAGCGTGAAAAGCCTTCTAGAGAAGGAAGCACACAGAACATAACTTAAGTGCATTGAATGTGCACCCACTCCCCCGGACTTTTGTCTCCTTCCCGGAGCACAGCCAATGGCAGAGGCAGATAGGTAGGAAGCATTCTGGGATTTTATGAGAAAACTGCCGTACTCCAAGAAGAGTTTTGAGATGGGGTGGGGGAACGCCCTGAAATACAACCCAGTTTGCCTCTGCTTATATAAGATATGAAAAAGATATGATAGAAATAGTGATACAGGATTAGAAAGAGAGCATGTTACATGGCAGAAAATGCTCTGTGAAACATCAACAAGGAGAGGGTGCAGGTGCTCCGCATGACATTTCTGTCAGGCTGAGAAAGGGCACCTTAGACTGTAGAAGTTCGACTTCAGGTTAATCACACAAGGCCCTGCTATCTGCAGGTGCTGATATGCTCACAACTTCATAGAGCCTTTACTGAACTGAGATTACAGCAAATGCCTTCTGGTTGCCTTGAAGATGGAGATGTAGGAATCCCTTCTATGGAATGGAAATGCACATATGGTTGCAAGCAGAGAAGTAACTCACAGGACAGAATCCTGTTGGGCCTTTACTTTTTTGTAAGGTCTGCATATCATGTCCTAAGAGGAGTAGCTTAGGGAGCTTGCTATGTTCAGCCTGGGGAAGAGAAGGTTAAGGATGACATGACAGCCATTTAAATATCAGAAGGGATGTCATATCCAGGATGGTGCAAGTTTGTTTTCTGCTGCCCCAGAGACTAGGGCACAAAGCAATGGATGCAAACTACAGGAAAGGAAATTCTACTTCAACATTAGGAAGAATTCCTGATGATAAGAGCTATTCCACAGTGGAATACCTTGCCTTGGAGAGTGGCAGAATCTCTCTCTTTGGAGTTTTATTTAAATAGAAGCTGGGTGGCTGTCTGTCAGGAGTGCTTTCATTGTTTCTTCTTGCATGGGAGGGGATTGGCCTGGATGGCCTTTGTGGTCACAAACTCTCAGCCCCTGGAAGCCTCATGACAGGTCTGCCTTAGGATCATTGTAAGTCAGAAATGACTTGAAGAAGCACAACAACAACAACAATAACAACAACAACGATGATTTGTTATATAACAATTAAGTTAAACATGAACTCCCTGGACTCTTTCTACATCCCCAGTTCCCAAAACTCTATTCCTTCTTTTCTAATTGGTCTTTACCCTATCCCTGACTGCTCTAAATCTGTTTCCTTCTAGTCCCAATCTAGGGATGCATCCACACACTGCAGAAATAATCCTGATTCTGGATAGGGATGCATAGGTGGATTTAACACAACTTTGATAGGTAGATTTGAGACCACTTTCACTACCATTGCTCAATGTTATGGACTTTTGAGGTTTGTAGTTTGTTGTGGCACTAGAGCTCTGTGAAAGAGAAGGCTAAATGTCCCACTAAACAACTCCCAGGACCCCAGTAGCATTAAGCCATGACTGTTAAGGTGGTGTCAAACTGGATTATTTCTATAGTGTGGATGCAACCTATCAGACAATCATCTAGATTATATCCTTTCTCCCCTTGGATCCCCTTCACAGCATTCCAAAGACTGTGATTGACTGACTCTAACCAGGTTTCTTACTTCACATCATGTCACTTTATGAATGAACAGAGATTCCAACAAAACAGTGCCCCCTGAAAACGCTATAAACGTTCCTTAATTTTTCAGCACTGTTCTAAACATATTTAGTGAACCCCTTAGCTCCTTGAGTGTACAATCCCATTTTGAATCATTGGTTTGGAGTGTAAAACCCTTTAGAAATCACACTTTTTATCACAGTTGATGTAACTGGCTGGCAGAACTATTTCCCATTAGGTCTTGGAGTGCAAATGGTCATACTTAACTCATGGCTGCTTGCATTTTAAAAGCAACATGGGCCAAGAAACCCACAAGCCTGTGCACAGTGTTACTGAACCTTGTGGTTTTCTGCTTACCCCAATTTCCCAAGAGATACAGCAAAGCAAGTCTTTGGAATTTCAGGTTAATTCCTTTTAATACACTCTGTATTGGAGGAGGGACGTTCTGAGAGCTCCCAGGGTAGTTGTGAAGCTCTCTAAGAAGAAGTATGTTAACTGTTGGGCTATTAAGAGAGGCACACTTTGCATGATGTCTTCTTTGTTTGTCAGGGGCAGGAATGTGTAAGACTCCAGAAGTTGTTGAATTATTTTACATCATCCTTCACCATCAATTATGAGGTTATGAGGTCTGATAGAAGTAAATAATGTCTGGAAAACCAGATGGAATAATAACATGGCATACAATGAGAATCTTCTTGCTTGCTTTCACATCTGTAAGTTTGCTTATGGAAAAAGTTGTATATTTTTGTCCCATGCAGAACATCCACATTCAACTCAAGTAAGGCTGCTGCCACATCACAGAAATAAAGCTGTTTGCCACAACTAAAACATCCCTGGCTCAGTGCAATGGAATTCTGGGATTTGTACTTTGGTGGGGCATAAGAGCTTTCTGTCAGGGAAGGATAAATATCTCACAAAACTACAGATCCCAGAATTCCATAGCATTGAGTGATGGCAGTTAAAGTGGTATCAAACTGCTTTGTTTCTGCCGCATGGCAGCAGCTTCAGTTGGCACTATTGTGCATACAGATGTTCATGCACTTGTGCATTCAGATGTACATGGGAAGATGTACATGGGGAGCATATGTACACACTGATGTCCATGCATATGCAAATTTGGTTGCACATTTGGGTGTTCATTTAGTTGTGCAACACTGCACTTCAACAAAAGGATTTTGCATATAAAACAATCTACATATGGAGATATACACTATGTGTTCTGCTTCCCTCTGGGATAACAGCAGTGGAAGGGTGTTTGGAGAGGAGTTTGACATTTATCTGCATGTATATGCCTTTACCATAATACTAGCAGAAAACCTCAAAGACCTGGAACAACTACTAAGAAGATCAAGGAAGATAGTGCAAAGGCAGGCTTACTGTTGAGCATAAAGGAAACAAAAATAATGTCCATGGAGAAACTACACAAATTCAAACTAGACAAATAAGAAACAGAAATAGAAGAAGAATTTTTAGACCTGAGATCCAACATTGATAGGAACGGGGACTGTGGTCAGGAAATCAGAAGAAGATAAGGAATGGGGAGGGAGGCTATGAAAGAATTAGAAAAGATTCTAAAACGCAAAGATATACAACTGAGCACAAAAGTTAGAACCATACAAGGCAATGTGTTCCCTATTACCATGTGAGAGCTACACAAGGATGTGAAAGCTAGACAGTTAATAAAGAAGATAGGAAGAAAATCAATTCATTTGAGATGTGGTGCTGGAGAAGAGTGCTGAGGATACTGTGGATGGCCAAAAAGACAAACAAATGGGTAGATTAAGCCAGAAATCTCTCTGAAAACCAAGGCCTGTTACAGATGGGCCTAAAAGTGCACACTCCGCGCGTGCTAGTGTTAAAAAGGAGCATCCTTTCCAGACGCTCCCAACCCTGGCACGCGCAGAGCATGCACTAAATGGCGGTGGCCGTTCCACATGGCCGCCGCCATTTCGATGTCACAACCGCACCACCTCCAAACGAGGTGGCGTGGACATGACGTCTTTACGCGGTGTAAGAAGGAGCTTGCGTCGCTGGCGTAGCCTTCAGACGGCTGCGCCAGTGGCACAGAGGAGAAAGGGGCCAAGGGGCCCCTTTCTCCTCCTCCCCGCTGCCGCGGGGTGTCCTTGGAGCTTGAAGCCCCAAGACACCCCTTTCCAGGCCGCGGGGAAGTGGCCTTTTGCCGCTTCCCCGTAGCCTGGAAAGCGGCGGATCGGGGCCTCGGAGGCTGCCGGTCTGGCAGCTGAGGCCCTGATACAGCGGGGAAAGGGGCGGGTGCAGGCCGCCCCAAACGGGCGGGCTGTAACCCGCCCAAAATGACAAAACTGAGACTCTTGTATTTCAGACACATCAGAGAAGGCACAACTCACTGAAGAAAACCCCCCCCCCCATAATGCTAGGAAAGGTGGGAGGAAGCAGAAAGAGAGAAAGGCTGTATGTCAGATGGATGGACTCTATTAAGGAGGTCACAAGTATGAGTTTGCAGGAGCTAAGCAGAACAGTGGAAGACAGGGAGTCTTGGAGTTGGCTCATCCACAGGGTTGCCATGGGTTGAGATCAGCTCAAGGGCAATTAACAGCAACAAAAATAAACGTGCCCTCATACTACCTGTTAACTAATGGTGACCCCATGAATTTTGTAAGGTATTCTTACAAAATGAATACTCAGGGCTGATTTTGCCAATTCTTTCCTCTGGAATATCACCTGCAACACCTGGTATTCATAGGTGTTCTCCCACCGAAGTACTAATCAGGGCTGACTCTGCTTAGCTTCCAAGATCAGATATGATCTGGTGCCTTTATAGTGTTTAGGCAAGGATTAGCATACTTAAAGTTTACATAGTGCTGTTCCAGTCATTCTCACTTAACAATTAGCCTGCCTAGATATAATAATAATAATAAAAATTTTATTTATATACCGCTATTCCTGTGTAGATCATAGCGGTTTCCAACAAAAAAATTGCAACAAAAACAATTATAAACAGTATATATCCCCAACAATGTGCAAACCAACCACCCATAGCAATTAAAAACTATACAACATCTAAAACCAATTATCTACAAAACATATAACAGGTAACAAACTTTGGACAGATGCTGGAAGCAACATTTATCACCCACTCAGTGGAACAGACCAGTTAGCTTTCTGCCATTCTTTCTGGACCTTTGGAACTATTATTTTCCATCTCTGCCTACCTTGATTTTCAAAGCTACTGGCTGGTTCCCTAAACCACTACACCATGCTGGCTATCACATGCACATATTACTAACTGGAACAGGAATAACATCTTCTGATCTCACAGGGGACAGTTCCATGTTGTAAAGATGGTGTTGCAAGGGCTGCCTCTGATGACATCATGTAGCAGGAGAACTTAAATACAAGTCCTCCAAGTGTCCCAGTTTAGCAGGAACGGGCCCAATTAATCCTCCATCATCTTATTTTTTCAGAGCTTTTAAAATGCCCCATTCCTCTCTTGTCACTTCCCACCTTTGTCCTTAGCTTACTTCAGTTGCTGCAGACAGAGTTCACAGTTGCAACTGTAGTTTGGCTCAGCAATGGGGAGAAAAAAGAAGGGTAGAATCTTGCCTTTCTTGGTAGGCTCTAGCAAAAGAAAACTGCTGCAGCCTCTTCTAGCTTGACTGCTTTTTCTCAAACTTTTGCTGTTTTAACCACACCCTGATGTTGCTTGGGTACATATGTCACAGTTTTAATCTGTGATATGCTGGAGGGTATGTCCGCATACAACCAAAGTTGCAAGAGTATGTCTATGTCAGCATGGGCCAAATAACACATCCTCCCCACATCCTCATAGTGATCATTCAGGACAACACAGAGCTTAATCCCTGATTCTGGTGAGAACTGCCTGGAAGACAGTACCAAATCTGTCTTATACCACCCTTAACACACACACACACACATTTTAAAAAGCCCTCACCTTTTGTTCCATATTTTCATAGAAAATCCAGAACCCTCCAGTGACCGTGGTGTGAGTCGCTCCCTCTCACATTAGACCATAAGGTGCACAGCTTATGATCAGCACTGGATGCCTCATTTTTGCCTTAGGGGGAGTAAATTGCGGTAGCAGCAGCAAGCAGCACAGTGGGATGTGCATGCAAATAGCACCCATCCATCATGCTGGAGTGGCCAGATAATGTGGGAATGTCGGAGCAGATTCATGGCCAGAATACTCCAGGCTGCTCCCAGAGTATTCTGGCCTGTGCAGACACCATCTACCAAGCAAACACCAAAACTAAAAAATGAGGAGCAAACACTTTTCAAGACACTGCTGTTGCCCTAAGATTCCTCCCCATAATTTTGAAAACTGGAGAAAACCTGAGACCTGGGAACCATAGTCAGGAGGGATTGTGGTTGCAAAAACAGCCTGAGGTCCATATGAAGTCCACTCCTTGTATAGATGATGATAGACTAGAGTAAAGGAAAGCTCCCTGACCCTTTCCAGAAGTTGTTAAGACTCTTTGTACCTCCTTTCATTTTCAGTTCACAATCTGAATATGTTTTTTTTAAAAAACAAAACAAAACAACAGATACTGTTCTGTCCTAGGATAACTAACTGGCCCTACCTTTCTTATTGCTTAAACTGTTCTTATGCATTATATAAACGACAGTGCAGAATTTTGCCGGAAGCTTTTAGGAAGGCAGTGTGAACTTTGGAACTCTGGTTTAATGGAACATGAATGAATCTGGCTCTGAAGCAGCCAAATGCTATACTACACCTAATAATAATGAGCAGACAAAAACTGCCAAACAAACATAAAGTAATGGGGAAAAAAGATGTGTATTGTTTGAACTGCTTGACATCATAAAAGAAGATGCACACTTGGGATGTTTATGCCCTAGATTGTTATTTTCTGATAATGTACCTGGTTAAAATAAAGTTTTCCCTCTGGATGCATATATAATGCCTAGATAAGAACAATTCACAAAATCCTATTATAGCCACGCTGTACACAAACAACATTTGCGGATGCAGTAGATAACATCAGGTACATATATATGTGGAAAAAAGAGGGGGGCAGAAAAGGTATTTCTAGGAATATTATTACTTAGTGCCATATCTGGTTAAGTCAACACAAAGGTTTAGGAGATTCAGTTGCGACCAGGCATTTCAAAAATCAAAAATACATTTGATTTCCTGAACTGACGTTCTTTAGAAAATTGCATCTGTAATTTTTCTTCCATCCTGCCTCTGGTTGACTACTAACAGTATCTCCCAGTACAGCAATGGATTGTGTTTATATTCCACACTGAATGCACTGGAAGGAGTAAATAACAAAGTTAAGGTAATGCTGAGGCCTACAGTTTAATTATGGGGTTATATGTATTTGGATATTTACAGTGGGCCCTCCACATTCACTGGGGTTGGGGTTCATGAACCCCATGAAAGTGGAAAAACTGCAAATAAAAAAACAACAACACTTTTTTAAAACTGAAAGAACACCTCACTCGGATTCTGTATGTTCTCCTGCACAACTTTATGGTCAACCTCCACCAGATGCTGATCACAGAATCAGGCTGGAGGACCTACAAATGCCTGGAAAAGCATTCTCTCTAGAAATCTAGGCTTTCAGTATGACTCTATGATCAACCTTTGGCCCAAGTTGACCATAGCGTTGCAGCAGAGGACCTAGAAATTCCTTGAGAGATCAGAATAATCAAATCCATTAATAATCAAATCTGCAAACATCAAAACAGCAAATGTGGAGGGCCAAATATATATCCCCACCCAATATCAAAAGGTCTTAGGGCAACATACAGTACAAGTAAAATCAGTGTAAAGAAGTTTTAAAAATGTTAAATGAAAGAATAATTCAAACAGACAATACACAAAATAAATATGATTAACAAGTGGAAAACAGGTTTACAAGATTAAAAGCATTTTAAAACCATGTGCATTAGCATTTTGAAATAAATCAGCAAGACTTTAATAAACAGCCATGTTTTTATTTGGCAACTAAATGAAATCAGTATTGGTGCCAATTGGGCCTCCATGGGATGGTGTTCATCAATAGGGTGCCTCATCTGAGAAGGCCCTCCCCCAGTGAGCCCTAATTGACAGAGGTTCTGTTGTTTTGGGGTAGTTCATCCACACTGCATTTTGCAAGAGCTATTCCAGAATGTAGAGAAGATATCTGAGATGCATTGAAAAACAGGGTTCAGAATCTTGAAGAGATCGTGTAACACCTAGGTTGTTGGAGGTGTTGTGTGCCTTCAAATCGACAAGAGCTATTTGACAGTGGAACACACTCCTCGAAGTGTGGTGGAGTCCCTTTCATTGGAGGTTTTTAAACAGAGGGTGGATAATCATCTGTTGGAGGCGCTTTGATTGTGTATTTCTGTATGGCAGGGCGCTGGACTGGACTTGAGGTCTCTTGCATCTCTATGATTTTATTAATCCAAGTCATTTCCAGTTTATGGCGACCTTAAGGCGAATCTGTCATAAAGTTTTCTGATGCTATGTGACTTACACAAGGTTAATTAGTGGATTTTCCTGGCTCAGTGGGGAACCAATCCCTGGTCTCCAGAATCATAGTCCAATGTTGAGACTATGCCACACTGGCTCTCACCTGGATTCGCTCTAATAAACTCAGAGTGAATTCCACAATTGGGCAGCCAAGCTGAGAAGGCCTTCTCCCATATCCTCAAATAGTATATTGACCTCACCAATGGGATACAGAGGAGGAGTCTATCCTAACAGACTTCACTTCTTGAGTAGACATATATAGTATCAAGGTCCCAAGCCATTCAGGGCTTTAAATGTACAGTGGGCCCTTGGTATATGTGGAATATCCGCTCCGCCCCCCCCCCCCCCCGTGTATACCAAAATCTGCATATGCTCAAGTCTCATTTGTTCCCAATGGCGGTGCACATGCTATTGGGAACAAAAGTTCCTGGCCTCCCCTCCTCTCCTCCCTTCCCTCCCTCGCTTCCCTCCTCCCTGCCTCCCTTCCCTCCTTCTTACTTACCTTTCCAGCCTGGGAGGCCTTTGGCATGGCTGCTTGGCCTCCTCGCCACCGCTGCCGTCACTGCTGCAGGAAAAGCTGGGTGGCGGTGGTGGCAGCAGAGGCCAAGCCTCGGCCTCCTCTCCACCGCCATGGAAGGGCCCGATGGCGGTGCTGGATGCCTCTCAGCCCCGAACAGCACCGCCACCAGGCCTTTCCCATGGCGGCGGTGAGGAGGCAGAGCCGCCACGCCAGAGGCCTTCAAGGCCTCCAGCACCAGCATCCTGCCTCCTTGAGGCCTCCACCGCTGTGGAAGGGGCAGGTGTCGGTGTTGGAGGCCAAGAGGCTCCCAGCACTGACACCCACCTCTTCCGCGGCGGTGGCAGAGACAAAGAGGCCGGGTGACAGTGCGGGAGGCCTTGAATGCCTCTGGTGCTGCTGCCCTCCGCGCCTCCTCTTCAAAAGGAAAGGCACGGAGGCAGCAAAGAGGAGGCAAAGAGGGCAGCAGCGCCAGAAGCCTTCAAGCCCTCCCGCACCGTCACCCGGCCTCCTTGTTGCCGCCGCTGCAGGAAAGGCCCTATGATGGTGCTGTTTGGTACTGAGAGGCCTCCAGCACTGCCATCAGGCCCTTCCACGGCAGCAGAGAGGAGGCCAAGGCTTGGCCTCCGCTGCCGCCACCCAGCTTTTTTCACGGTGGCTGCGGCAGCGGTGGCGAGCAGAGTACTTCAAGGTAAGTAAGAGGGAGGGGAGGAAGGAGGGGAGGAAGGAAGGAGAGGAGGGGAGGAGAAGGCAGTTGTTCCCAATGACAGTGCGCGTGCATGCGTGCCGCCATTGGGGACAACTTCCCGATTTGCCATCCATGGATGCTCAAACCCGCAGATGGCAAATCCACATATAAGAAGGGCCGACTGTAATCACAAAACCCTCAAATTCAGCCCTGATGCAAATTGGCATATCTATCTATCCATCCATCCATCCCTGAGGTCTTCAGAGACAGTGCTATCAATTGCCCTGATGCTTTACAGTGTTAAATGAGTTATCTGCCTTTTTCATTGCCCTGATGTTTATCCTAACCACCCCTTTGAAACTTTATGACTAGTGTTAACAGTTCACTTATCATTTTCTGTATCCCATTTCTCTCTAATCTCACCACTGCATGACCACATAACTCTGTGTGTGTGTGTGTGTGTGTGTGTGTGTGTATCCTTGAGGCTTCAATATTGTAGTCCTTGAAAGCTAATGCTAAAATAAATCTGTTAGTCTGCTTGTGAGGAATAAAAAAAGCCATATGCTTTCAGTCCCCAATTAATAATACTGGAGTCTCCTTGACCAGGAATTTTTGTAGGCTGTTGCTTTCACTAAGTAAATATAGTCTATACAAATGTATATGAATTAAATTGGAATCAATCAATTGAACCATGTGAATCAACCATCGATATCATGTGCACATGTAAGTTCCCTTACATTGGTGCTTGTACTTTTTTTGACTGGTGCACAGCAATTATGGTCAGTTTATGGTTGTGTAAGTGGAGTCCCAGAAATGTAACCATTTCATATGCAGCTACACATTCTTTGATAGTGCAATAATATTTGTCACTGCCTTTGATGTAACACCTGATTTACTAGGAATGCAGAAATAGTCATTTCACATCACCCCTACATTTTAAAACCATGTGCATTAGTCAGTATAAGAATAATTATATTGACAGATGCACAATCAGTTGCATTCTGTCAGTGTTCAGTAGAAGAATTATACAGCAGAATCATTCTGCAACGACATGAGCATATGCTTATACTTAACAGTCAAAAGTTGCAACTTAGCTGGTTAGTCCCAACTGTAGTAGATCTACTGAATCAATAAACCTTATTGATTTAATGGTTCTACTCTGGTCAGTATTAACAATAGAAATCAGCTCATCATGTAGGTTTCTCACATGTAGGATCTTCAATTAAAACAAAAAAAGATCTAAGGCAGGGGTAGGCAACCTTTTTGAGCCGGGGGCCAGGTTGCTGTACCTCAGATAACTGGGGGGCCGAAGCCAAAAAATAAATAATTAAATAATTTTTATTAAAAAATTAAATATATAAATAAACCAGGACAAATGTAGGACAAGATTTTCAAATAGAAGACACTTTTTTAAAAAAAATGGAGGACACGCAAAAAAACTTACTGATTTTTTTTAAAATGTTAATATAAATGCATGTTTCTGAGGCTTCTATAGACAATTACCCCCCAAAGGCCCAGGCGGCATTCGGCGGCAGGACAAGGCTGGGGCCAGTCCCAAGGCCTTGCCGGGCCGCAGGTTGCCTACCCCTGATCTAAGGAATAAAGTGATGCAGTAGAAGCAATAGAAAAGAATAATGAGTAATTTTGTAGTCTGTGAATCTACAGTCAGCCCTCAATATCCATGGATTCCTTATCTGTGGATTCAACCAACCATAGCTTGAATATATATATATATATATATATATATATATATATATATATATTCCAAAAATCAAAACCTTGATTTTGCCATTTTATATAAGAGACACTATTTTACTACAGCATTGTATTTTTGCGCATTCACAGATTTGGTATCCACAAGAGGTCCTGGAACCAAATCCCAGTGGACCTAAAGGCATGTAAAAGACATGTATGAATATCAATGGAATGACTACAATTCATAGGAATAGCTATGTTAGTCTGGATCAGTATGCAAAGGGATCTTCTGGCATCTTTAAGATTAACTTAGAGAAAGACACTGGTAGCATAAGCTTTCACTGAAAATGACTAATAATTGATATGGGAGGAATGAAGAGTGGAATCTTTCCTTTGGATGCAGGATAGAAACCCTTTGGCCACTTCATTGTCAACTGGGTAGCATGGTTATAGCCATGAGTTAGAAAATTACTTCAAAATTTCTGACATTTAAATGTCAGTAATTAAGAATGTGGATTGGTGAAGGGATCAATAATCTCTTGTGGCTATTGATCAGCAGATGCTGGCCTGCCAGTCAAAGAGCAGAGCTGACCTTCCCCCATGCCGATCCCCCTGTTGTTTCCTGCTGTGCTGTGGCCGACACGTGCCTTTGATAGCTCATGGTGAAAGGTTCCTAGCAAGTTGTGTGGATGGAAGAGTCCATACCTACGCAGAAGAGCACATGTGTTGCATGCCGAGGGTCTCAGCTTCAATCCTTGACATCCCACTGAAAAATAAACAGGTAGCAGGTTTTGGAAAGAAATCAAAAGAAGGTGTTTCTACTTGAGACCTCTAAGAGCCATTGGTTAAAGTGAAGTATGCTGGTCTAGATCCACAGATCTGGTATAAGGCAAGTTTCTTCTAGAATGATAGCAGTCTTTTTAGTGGAAAGGTGGGGAAAATTATGATCAAATGTTAAACTGGAAATTCAGTGTACAGTCGGCCCTTCTTATACATGGATTTTTTATACACAGATTCAAGCATCCATGGTTTCAAAATATTCCAAACAATATATAAATTTCAAATATCAAACCTTGATTTTCCATTTTTTATAAGGGACACCATTTTGCTATGTCATTATATTTAATGGGACTTGAGCATCCACGGATTTTGTTATCTACGGGGGATCTTGGAACCAAACCTCAACATATAACAAGGGTCCACTATATTACTGTACTGGAAAGATGTAATGACAATATAACTTTTCAGAGCTCATCAGTCCTACATATTATGCATTGTGTATGAATGCATATACCTATTTGGTTGGGCATTTGGTTGCACATTAGATTTCCTGGGTCAGGTGCACAACATTGCTTTTCTTTGAGAAGGAGAAATGTTGCAATCGTTATGCAAAGGGACCTTGTAGCACCTTTGAGACTAACTGAAAGAAAGAAGCTGATACTATGCACTTTCATAGACTTGAGCCTACTTCCTCAGATGCATTCTTTTAATTATTCTTCACCTTTACTTCAGATACAATTTGGAACTTATTTTAAAAATTGCCATTGCTAACACATGTGTTTTAATTATATGGGTCTCTCTTTGGAAACTGTTTAGCAACTTTTACCGATGCAAAATGTTGTGTCACTAGACTGCTGATAGGGGCTGGTCCTGGACTCTTATAACTTATACATGGAAACAGCTTCACTATCTACTAGTCCATTTCTGTGCACATTTCAAAGTTCTGGTTGTGACCTGTAGAGTCCTATAAAGCTTAAGTCCAGAGTATCTGAAAACCTGTATCTCTCCATATGAGCTGTCTAAGTCTTATAATCTTCAGGGGAGGGCCTTTTCTCATTCTCACCATGCTCTCTTGCAGCTTGATTGTTGACTGAAATACTATATAGGCAGCATATATTGCCAGTCTTAAAAGAACTGTACTGACTGCCGATATGTTCTGATATGAATTCAAGATAGCTGTCCTAAATAAACTAGATCAGATCTGATCATGGAAGCTAAGAAGGGTTAGCCTTAGTTAGTATTTGGATGGAAGACTGCCAATGAATACCAGGTGCTGATGGCTATATTTCAGAGGAAATAAATTGTGTGAAGTCTTGAATGTATTTTTATTTGCTTTAAGTTAATGTTTAGATTAGTTGATTAATGCTTTTTCTTTAAAATACCTTTTGTAGTGTATAGTTTTAGATGTTTTGTTTTGATGTATATTGTTACCTGCTTTGAGTTTCATACTGAGAGAAAATGAATGAATGAATGAATGAATGAAAGAAAGAATGAATGAATGAATGAATGAATGAATGAATTGCTGGAGAGAAATTCAGAAGAGAAGAACCAGGGACGTAGCTAGGATTTTAGGAAGGGGGGGAGGGGGTCCAGACTAAGCGCCACCATTATAATGGGGCTTGGGTGTGGCGGCGCAGCAGCACACATCATTCATTTTTCTAATGGAGGGGGGGTCCGGACCTCAAGAACCCCCCCCCCCTTGGCTACGTCCCTGGAAGAACTGGGGAAGTACAGGTTGAGTTGCCTTTATCTGAAATGCTTGGGACCAGAAATGCTTTGTAGTTCTGATTTTTTGTTTACCTTTGTTTGGGAGTTTGGAATACCCATATTTTCATATATGTACATAATGGGATGGGATCCAAATCTAAACAAAAAATATTTTCCATTTCATATATGCCCTTATATACTTAGTCTGAAGGTAACTTTTTTAAAAACAATATTTTAAAATAATTTTGTGCATGAAACAAAGTTTGTGTAAACTGAACCTTCCAAAAGCAAACATGTCACTATCTCAGTCACCCACCAAAAATGTTTTGGTTTCTGGAATATTTTGGATATCTTAATTCCAGATAAGGGAGACTCAACCTGTATCTCTTGGTAAGCACTAGCCCTGCCACTGAAAATAATGGATAAGCTCCTCCAGTTAAGTCCTCTTGTCCCTGAAATTGGTTCACAGCCTTGAATACTTCTTTAAATTCACCATCACCACCACACTAACATGGAAGCCTCCAGCCCACAGTGAAGTGTTCCTAAGCTTGAGAACCTCCTTGACTCCGATGAATGACCAAACTGGAACATTTGGCTGCAATGCTGTGTGAAGCTACATGCATACAAGTTCCTGTGAAATCAATAAGCCTTGTGCATAGCTTTGCACTCAAAAGGTGCTGAATTCACAACTCATCCTCATGATAGCACTAGAACGTTTGGGCATTCAAAATACCTGTTGAGAGAGATTTAGGGAGCGCACTGAGCAGAAACCTGAAATTTTTGCTTTTATGATAACATACAGCCGAGTTAAGCTTTTGTCCTGATTTGCCTCTAGGCTTTTGTTTCCGGTTGCTTGAAATTGCAAATGTTCACCAGGCGCCTGTAGGAGAAGAGAGCAATGGAGTTTGAGAGCATATTTCATGGAGAATCTCTCTTTGGCATGTCATCAATCTAAACTAGAGCTCTAATGTGGTCTGTCATATGCAATCCGGCTGGAAAGGCACCAGTGAAGTGCTGTGGATAGCAGGCAGGCTAAGTTTAGGAAGGAATGTACTGGCTATTGTTTTACCAGGAGGTATTTGAAAAAAGAAGGGGGAAAACCCTGGCTTTATAATGAAGGCACACATCTTAGGCATGCTTGTTAACTGGAGCTGGTGCCAGGGAGCACAAACAGCTCTCTTGCACAACAGATCCACTAATACCACATCTGTTTGAAGGCACAGTTCCAAATGCTTGTTAGGCGTAATCCATTCCCATACTACATTGGCACCTATTGACAACTGAGTGCATAACTGTAGAGACCAAAGTACTGTTTTATTGTAACATACCTGATGTTGAGCTGCTTTGGAAGACTGTTCAGAAACTTCAGTCATACAACATGCTGCAGAGCCAGGGACTGATAAGAGGGGCCACAGAATTCCATTCTTGCAACACTTCCACTTGCTACTGGTCTTTCTGGACACAATTCAAGGTGTTATTATAACCTATAAAACCCTGTCCACCTTATCTCTGTTATGCTCAAGATTGTAAGGGCAACCTGCTTATCCTGAGAGCGTGTAATGAAAACCTCTCCCTCCATGGACCTATTCACAGCAAGGCTGAGAAAGACATTGAGACACCAAATTTGGTTTTAAACACCATGCATGTAACATTTATTGAATCACAAAAGTAACACAATCATTGATTATCAAGAGCTCTTTCACTCACACATTCATACAATACTCACACACACTTTCCTTACACCGAACATTGATCAGTTGTTCTCGAAGGCTGGGGATGACACCGTTGCGCAGTAGATGCCAACAAAATGGAGATGAAAGTCCAGGGTCTTTATACTTTTTCTTCTCTCTGGCTCTTGGTTGCTGAAGTCTTGCAATATTGCAGCCCATTACTCAACTTCTTCTTTTGGGAGGACAGACAGGTTGTTCAAATCAGTCCGTGTTCAAAGCAACTCGTTCTGTTCAAAGTTCTCCATTGTCCTGTCAGTTCCTCATCATGGCGACTCAGGAGATAAGGTTCTTCCCGGTCATTAGGTTAACCTTAGGGCTGCCATAGGTCAGAAATTACTTGAAGTCACACAATGGCAACAGACTCTAGAGCACAACCTAATGGATTCAAATGGCAAGAAAAGAGATACCACCTAAACATTAAGAAGAATGTCTTTACTGTAAGATCTGTTTGACAGTGGAACAGACTGCCTTGAAGGGTAGTTGGACTCTTCCACTTTGGAGGTCTTTAAACAGTCCTTGGGTGGCTGTCTTTCAGGAGTGTTTTAGTTGTATATATCTGCATGGCAAGAAGTTGAAATAGGTGGCCCTTGTGGCCCCTTCCTACTCTATGATTTTGTAATTCATAGGAACGACATTCTGGAAGCCTTGAAAGGGCAGCTGTTTCTTTATGACAGCATTATTACAACATCTTTGGGCCTGAATAGTCAGGCCAAAATAAAACTGCTTCGAGTCACTTTGGAGGTATGCTGTTTAAATGACACACACATTTTAAGAGGCCAGAAGCTGTGCCAAAGCTGTGCTCCAGTCCCTAGAACGTGGCTTTGGCACAGTTTCCACCCTCTTTGGACGCATGCAACATTTAAACAGCATACATCCAAAGTGACCCGAAGCAGCTTTATTTTGGCCAGTCTGTTTGGACCCCTAGATTCCAGAAAAGGGAAGACAGTTGACTGTGATTCTCGATCCCCTGTAACCAAATGACCTGGTTATCTTTAGATGATGTGCACTTTGCCTTAGGGAGTTGGAACCTGAAAGTTTGTCCTTCTGCTTTGGGCAGGAAGATGTCTCTGTTTGGCTCTGATCTTCACATGTATTCCAAAATATTATTATTATTATTATTATTATTATTATTATTATTAACCTTTATTTATAAAGCGCTGTAAGTTTACACAGCGCTGTACATCAATTTTTTAGTCAGACGGTTCCCTGCCCTCAGGCTTACAATCTAAAAGACATGACACAAAAGGAGAAGGGAGTGATGGTGGGGAATAGGATCAGGTCCAGCAGATCTTTTCCACCTCCGAGGCCTGGACCAAGGCAGATGGACTGGAGGAAGGGCTTGGCTTCTTGATGGATGGTTAGAAGGAGGCTTCCTGGGTCAGAGAGGGGCTCACCTCTGGGAATGCTTCTCTAAACAATATAGTCTTTAATTCAGTTTTGAAACTGGGCAGAGAAGTGATGAGGTGTGCATGTGGGGGAAGAAGGTTCCAGGAGTAAGGGGCAGCAAGCGAGAAGGGACGAATTCGGGAGGGGGCAGTGGTAGTCCTACATTGTGACAGGAGACCCTGACTACCAGAGCGGAGGGTGTGAGTAGGAATGTAAGGAGAAAGAAGGCCAGATAAGTAAGGAGGGGCCAACCCATGGAGGGCTTTGAAAGTCAGTAACAAAAGCTTGTACCGGATGCGAAAGGGGAAGGGGAGCCAATGAAGGGAGGATAAAAGAGGAGAAACATGGTCAAAGCGGCAAGCGGATGTGACAATACGGGCAGCTGAATACTGGACAGATATTAAAGGATGGAGGTGTGAAAGAGGAAGCCCTGTTAGAAGGAGGTTACAATAATCTAGTCGCGAAACCACTAGGGCATGGACTAGAGTCTTGGCAGTAGAGATTGAGAGGAATGGACGGATCTTGGCAATGTTGTGGAGAAAGAATCTACAGGTCTTTGCGGTGGCCTGGATCTGGGGAATAAATGACAGGGAAGAGTCAAAAATGAAGCCAAGACTGCGGGCTTGATGAACCATCTGTTTTAGATATTACCCTTTTCACTTTCACAGGATCTGAAGCCTTTCTTAAAGCATCATGAGAACATTATTTTAAAAACCTTAAACAAAAGTTATTAAACATTTTGGATGTTTACTTGAATGGTACCATGGATTCCAGCTGATCACAGGCACCTCAGACAGAGAAATATGAGAAATAGCTGCCATGTCACTTCTCAGTCTTCTCTTCTCCAAGCTAAATTGAGTCAGATCTCTATGCCATTCTCTAGCATCATGATCAGCCTCCTGTTCCTCGGGTCATAAAATCATAGTATCACAAAGGTGGAAGAGTCCTCATAGACCATAAAGACCAACCTCCTACTGAGTGCCAGAAATCCAGCTGAGCATCCCCGGCAGATAGCTGTCTTGTGTCTTTTTGAAGATGTCCAGGGAAAGAGACCCCACCACTTGTCTAGGTAATTGGTTCTATTGTTGAATAAAAATCTTCTCCCCCCATGTAGCTTAAATCCATAAGATCTCGTTCTACTTTCTGGGGACACATTTTAGCTTATTGATATCCTTCCTGAATTGTGGTGCCCAGAGCTGGACACAGTATTCCATATGAGGTTGGAGTAAAGCAGAAGAGAATGGCACAACTGCTTCTTTCAATCTGAAAACTATGGTCCTCTCTAGACGGACCTTTCAGCACATACTGAATACATGCTAGGTTTGTCTTGGAGCATCCTTTATAGACACTCCCTAACCCTAGTATGTACATAAAAATGGTGGTGTCCTGTACACATGGGCACTGCCATTTTGATGTGACGGCTGCACCACGTCCAAACGGTGCGGCACAGGTGTGACATATTCACACAGTGTCAGGCCACTTGTGGCAGCCTAACCGCAGTGCAGGAAGGAGCTCTGATTGCCACGGGAATGGCGCCAGGGGGAAAGGGGCTGAGTGGGTGTCCTGGGGCATGAAGCCTCAAGGACACCCCTTTTCGGGACCAGGGAGAAGCAGCATTTTGCTGCTTCTGACTGGTCCCGAAAAGTGCCATATTGGGGCCTTTGGGCTGCCGCTGTGGCTGCCCTGGCCCCAATATGTGGCGCAAAGGGGCAGCTGCAGGCTACCCCAAATCATCAGTCTGTATCCCACCTATATTCCTGTTGATGCAGCCCAGAATTGAAATGGCTTTTTTTGACAACTGCACCACACTTTTGCCTTACACTTTGGTATGTGGTCTATTAAGACCCCCTAGATCCTTTTTCACATGCACTACTTTGGCAGCTTTTCAAAGGTCTTTCAAGGGAACCATTAACATTGAAGAAAAAGATCTATTAAGGGAACATTCACTTGTGACACATGCTAGCCCAAAAGAATCTCCTTCTTTGGCTATTCAAGTCACAAATCTTGATCTTTTCTGTGGAGGTGTGACTTTTGCCTGAGGAAAGATGACAATTGTCTCACACAACTTAATGTTCAAAATCAGGCAGTTTCTCTGTTAGGAAAACACACATTTGTTTCTTTAGAAATGCAAAAAAGGACCTGTCATTTCTGTAAAGTCAAAAGCAGATTTCTGCTTTATATGCTTTCTCAACCTTCCATCCCCACACCTTTGTTCAAATAGTTCAGGTTTAAAAACCAGCAATAAATAATCGAAGAGGGAGGGGAGGTGGAATCTGCATATTTTGTAACAATCTAATAAGAAATAATCCAAGATAGCAGCTGTTCTGAATGAATCCTTATTGAAATATGACTGTAATATAGAAAAGATAGCTACACCAATATTAATGTCCTCTATGTTTTGTGGAATGTTTGCAGAAAAGTCTCTCATGTATATTATATTATTTTATTTTTTTTATTAGAAACGGCATCATTAGCTTTAAAAGATTCTGTTGCTGAGGGTAAAGAGAATGATTCTTTGCAACCTGATTCTTTCTGCCTCCCTTCTTTATCCCTTTCTCCTCCTAGGGAAGGAGGTGGGGTAGGAAACAGATACTTTTTCATAAACATTTTCCCCCTCTGGCTGGGATATTAAGACAATATATTAAAAATTTTCTCCTTCCCCCCCCCCCTCAGTGGAAAAAAAAAAAAGCAGAGAAACATTTGCATGCTAATATCCCCACCGAGGTTTTGACAGATGGATTTCACCGACACAGACATACTGTTTGGGGTTTAGCGATAGATTAAAGTAACAGCAACAATACAGAGTAACATAATAAACGTGTATTGTAATGTACATCATAACTTGTGACCAAGGTTAAATTTCCAGTTGGTGTATGAAAGTCATAATGCATTAGATAAAATAGACCCACCATGTCTCAAAGAATTAAGGGAGAGTTGATGGAAACATTTTTCTTTTTATGTCTTGGAGATTTTATGGCTACCTGCTGAACATACTCCTATTTAACAGAAAGAAGCAAAAAATAAATATCCCCCATTAGATTTACTTCTTATCTGATTTTATCAGATAACCGCTTGTTTGAGAGAGTTTGGGTTTAAAAATCCTCATTCTTTGTATGAGAAAGAACAGGCATGCAGCCCCATTTTATCCCAAATTTCAATTTTGATAAGAGGTTAGAGATATGGAGACAAACATATAGACCTAAACACTATTATCAGTCTAAACTAGATTCATTTAATCATTGGGAATTACTTATGTTGAATCACAATTTAATGGGTTATGCAATAGTTATGATTGACTAATAAGACTGAAGTTCCCATTTTTTAAAACATATATGTTTGGTGTTCCATCCTTTGTGGAAAGGGCATTATAATAAACATCATCATTAAGTCAAACGCTTTCATGGCCAGCATCCATAGTTTTTTGTGGGTTTTTCAGACTATGTGGCCATGTTCTAGAAGAATTTATTCCTGACACTTCGTCGGCATCTGTAGCATTGGCATCTTCAGAGAATGCTGGCGTAGAAGTGAATGGGATATATATATATATATATATATATATATATATATATACTGTGTGATTCTAGGTTGGGAGGAGTGATTTCCATGTTAATCTGTGTATTGTTCTGTTGTTGAATAGCAAGGCCTCAGTGTGGGAGGATATGCAAGGAGGATTTATGTCTATAAAGCTCTGAAAGCTTGTAATGTGTATTTTGTACATTTTGGTTGGCCCAATAAATGTATCACTGTTTTGTAGATTTTATATGTTATTATACTTTGCTATATGGTCAACATGGCTACCCCTAGATCTAGTAGGGAGCCAGTACAGAATGAGAAGATCAGAGGATCATTGAATCATAGGAACATAGAGTTGGGATGGACCACAAAGCTTATCAAATCCAACTCCTGCCTTGAAAGAATACACAATTGAAACAATCCTGAGAGGTGCCCAAAGATTTCAAAAGAAGGAAAGTCCACCCTCACCCACACACCCCTAAGGCAGACTATTCCACTGTTAAAGAGCTCATACAATACAATACAATACAATACAATACAATACAATAATCTTCCTAATGTTTAGGTGGAATCTCTTTTCTTGTCATTTGAATCCATTGGTTCTCTGGAACAGCAGATGTTGGAAAATACCATGGGTGAACTCCTTTGGAGCATAACTTTATGGTCACAGACTTATATATCTGAAGAAAGAGGCTCCTCCCTCCCTAACTGTCATCTGTCATCGTTCGGCCTCTGAGGGGAGAGAGAGAGGCTGGCCCAGTACCATCAGGGGCTGGCCTGAAGAAGGGGCTCCTCCCTCCCTAACTGTCATCGTTCGGCCTCTGAGGGAGAGAGAAGGCTGGCCCAGTACCATCAGGGGCTGGCCTGAAGAAGGAGGCTCCTCCCTCCCTAACTGTCATCGTTCGGCCTGAGGGAGAGAGAAGGCTGGCCCAGTACCATCAGGGGCTGGCTGAAGAAGGAGGCTCCTCCCTCCCTAACTGTCATCGTTCGGCCTCTGAGGGAGAGAGAAGGCTGGCCCAGTACCATCAGGGGCTGCCTGAGAAAGAGGCTCCTCCCTCCCTAACTGTCATCGTTTGGCCGCTGAGGGAGAGAGAAGGCTGGCCCATACCATCAGGGGCTAGCCTGTAGACACGAGGCTCTCCCATACATTTTGTTTTGTAAACCGCCGTGATCATAGGAACGGCGGTTTATATAATAAATTTCAATTTCAAATTTTCAGTATAGCAGTTGTGCCACTTTGTGAATTGCAATGGTGTGCCACAGCCATGCCCAACATGCACCTTCTATGCACAAACTGCCTGCATGCAAAACTCTGCCTTTCACAAATTTGTATACACACCCTCCAATTTGGACAAAAATATACAACCTTTGCTATAGGGGATTCACGTGAGATGTTGACTGGTTTCCAGCCAATGGTGAAACTGAACATAGCTCTGTTTGGCTCCAGAAAGGCCTTATTTATTTTCTTGTTCCATTGCTAGACAGAGCAGGCTCCTGTCACCCTGGCACCCACCAAATGTCTTGGACTACATCCCCATCACCCTGGGCCAGGGAGTGATGGTTGTTGTAAAACAGCACATCTGGAGGGTGTCAGAGTGAAAGAAATGCTTATAGCATCCATATAATAAAAACAGGCAGAAATGAGAGCAATTAAACCCTGCCTAACTGTTAGATAGTTTACGTAATGCTATCTGAAATTTCCCCATAAGCATTTTTCCCCCTCCTAATGAAAATAACTCGGGATGCACATGAACAAGGTGTTCTAATTAATAGATTGTGTTACATCTTGTGCCATGAAAAACTAATTCCGGCTGATATACTGTATATTCTGGCGCTATCTCTCTCCCACTCGGTATAAAAAGCACCCGTTTTAAGTAGTATTTTATTTAGATGTTTTTTAAAGGCTCCTTGATTAAGGAAACAGTGATTTAATGAAACAGGCATCTCATTTTCTTAGAGGGGAATATATATATATATTTTATATATATATATATATTATATATATATGGATTATAATTGTAGAAAGGCCAGGAAAAGATCACCAGGGGTGAACAATTTATCCCAATATTTCCTCTCTCCCTCTCTCCCTTTATTAATTACAAAGGTCCCTGACTTTGCTAGTCAGGATGTCTCAGAAGTACTCACCAGCCTGTGGCTAGAACACATTTTTATTAAGTGAAGGTTAGAGCCAGGTCTGACAAAGTGAGTCGAAACAGGACACCACTATTGTAATGTGCTACGAATTTCATGTGCTTCACCCGTTAGTAAGCAAAGGCAGCGAGACCAAGGAGGTGGTGCTATGAGCTGGGACTTCCGCCTGCAGTACGCTGAGCTCCAAATTGTCTCCCCATTAACACACATGCCCCATCAACCCGAACAGATACATCATTAGAGGTTCAAACATGATGGAAATGAGGCAGAGTGGCACACACTGCAGTCATCAGGAGTAGGTGAGTGTTGATGAAATGAAAGGAATGTCATAGATTGGTGTTGCAGGGTGGTGTGTAAGGGTGTGATTATTGATTGGGCAAACATTAGCCCCTTTTTATTATTTTATTTGTACCACTAACACACTTCCTTATATCTACACGGCTGCTCCAGGCAGTTGACAATATGAAACCCATTGAAAAACGCATATGTGTAGCAGTTGAGGCTTGTATTAATCATTCCTGCAAAGTTTTTAGACCAATGGCAGATGAACCCAACAGAGAGTCAGATGCTCTCAATGCCCAATCTTGCCTTAGAAAAAATCCATAGAGCTGGCTAAGCAAGTCTAATGGGGGAGGGTATCTCCAGCATAGAGTTTCAACATCAAGAAGCCATTCTGTCTCCCATGCTATTTAAATTTACATGAAACCGCTGGGAGTCATCCGGAGACATGGGGCCGGGGTTATCAGTACGTGACTGACACCCAATCCTTTTCTTCTGTCTCCTGGACTGATGCAGTGACCGGGGATGGCGTCTCTCCTCTCTTGGCCTGTCTGGAGTCAGAATGGGCTGGATGAGGGAAACCGACTCAAATTGAATCCAGAGAAAATGGAGGTACTAGTATAGGTTCTCCTGGTCCAGGAATGGCGGTGATTCCACCTGTCCTGAACGGGGTCACGCTCCCTGTGAAGGACTCCGTGCGCGTCTGGGGGTGCTCTTGACTCGTCGCTTCACCTGACTGCTCAGGTGAATGCGACGGTCAAGACACCTGTTAGCTTCGGCTGATTCGCCAGCTGCGCCCATACCTGGCCCAGAGGGACCTAGAACTGTTGTACATGCTCTGTAACTTCGAGATTGGATTTCTGCAATGTACTCTACATGGGGCAACCCTTATACCAAACTTGGAAGCTGCAAATGGTGCAGAACATGGCGCCAGGCTGGTCACTGGTGCTCCCAGGACCAGCCAATAACACCGGTTTTAAAGATCTCCATTGGCTGCCCATTCGCTTCCGAGCTCAATATAAGGTGTTGGTAATTACCTATAAAGCCCTAAATGGCTTGGGCCCAGGATACCTAAAGGACCGCCTCTCCCCGTACATACCGCCTCGCACCCTCAGAACGTCTGGGCAGCAGCTACTGAAGGTGCCTGGGGCTAGGTTCCTCCACTTCACGGAGGACGTTTCCATAGCTGCCCCAGCCCTTTGGAATGCGCTGCCCATAGAGCTCCGCTCGTCTACTACCCTGGCCCAATTTAGGAAGGACCTTAAAACCTTCCTATTCCAACAGGCATCCCCGAAATAATATCCTGTGGGGCCTCCTCCTCTTTCGTGGCCAAGAGGTTGGGCTATGGGGCTTTTACTGTTGGTTGTTTAATGGGTATTTTATGTTATGTGCACTGTTGATTGTTTTTAACTTGTTGTGAGCCGCCCTGATCGAAGGAAGGGCGGCATATAAATAAAAATTTTATTTTTATTTATTTTTAACATGGAGGCCTGAATCCTATTGGTTTGTCAACAGAACTGAACCATTATATTACCCATATTTGGCTCATCATTTGATTCACTAGGCTTTTTTTAATTGGCCCTATCCTACTGGATTCTAGCTTAGTCTCCAGATGACGTGAAAATTTAATGTGTGGAAGTGAAGTGAGGAAGTGCAGGTGCGCAGGCAGAACTTTGGATATATTACTCCAGAATCCCAGCTCTCAATCCCTTCTATTGACCTTCAATATCAAATTAATATCAAAAAAGGGAGGTTGTCAGTGGGTAGCCACAAGTGGGCTCCCCACACAGGAAATCAGCCATACATATTAGGACATCCAGATGGCTCAGCTGGGAGAAGCCAGTGGCACTCAGCTGAGATCTCTCCAGATCGAAACCAGCATAATCCCTTCATTGATAAGAGTGATGGTGGAGAGCTGAATTTGGGAATATCTGCATGCAACAGACAAAGGGAGTTTCCTTCTGGGAATGAAACTGATTTTGTCTAGGGACATTCATGCTGCTGTTCTTGCATATCTCATTCCTTCTTCTCCCCTAGGAAATCCATTTAACTCTTGGAAAAAAACATTTAACTCCTGAAACACTACCCTAGGACTCATTTCTTGCTATAAAAACATGTGCCCAGACAATAGCAAATGAGTGCAGTTGAAACAGGCAGAACCTCAGTCAGTTTCAGCTGGACACCTCAGAAGCCAACCACCCCACATGTCACAGGTGGCTACTGAACCATCTTCAATCCAGTAACCCAGCAACTGGAGCTACACTTCAGGATCAGTATAGTAGTGGCTCTCTATAACCCTGCAACTCACTGTATTTTACTGCCTTTGCATCATTAGTTCTTCTATGGGTGTGTGAAAGAGCATGTGCTTGTGTGGGTGTTCCCCTTTTTATCTTTTAATAAACTAAATTGGTTTAGACGAACGCTTCTGGGGTTCTCTGGGCTTGGAATTGACATACAAAGGCCTAGAACCTGGCTTTATGTTATGAAACCTTCTCGCTGGTCCATATGAGCTAAAACTGATCTTCCCATGGATTCAATTTGTGGACACCTTCTCGGGATCCCTGCAATTTAGGTAAACAGATAGAGAGGTAAAGATGGATAAACTGCTTCGTCCACACCTCATTCAGCTCATGCCATCCCAGTGGGATGAAGAAAGGCACCAAAATCTAGTGACATGAAGGTGTGTGGTGGTGGTGGCGGGGAGTCATCTCACCATTTTAGGAGCAGGTCCCCCCTCAGGCTTCCCTGGAAGAAGAAGAAAACAATTTTTTCACTCCAGTGGCTCTCTATAACCCTGCAACTCACTGTATTTTACTGCCTTTGCATCATTAAGTTCTTCTTGGTTGTGTGAAAGAGCATGTGCTTGTGTGGTGATTCCCCTTTTTATCTTTTAATAAACTAAATTGGTTTAGAACCTGCTTTGGGGTTCTCTGGGCTTGGAATTGACATACAAAGGCCTAGAACCTGGCTTTATGTTATTGAAACCTTCTCGCTGGTCCTATTGAGCTAAACTGATCTTCCCATGGATTCAATTTGTGGACACCTTCTCGGGATCCCCTGCAATTTAGGTAACAGATGAGAGGTGTAAAGATGGATAAACTGCTTCGTCCACACTCATTCAGCTTCATGCCATCCCAGTGGGAATGAAGAAAGCACCAAATCTAGTGACATGAAGGGTTGTGGTGGTGGTGGCGGGGGTCATCTCACCATTTTAGGAGCAGGTCCCCCCTTCAGCTTCCCTGCGAGAAGAAGAAAAACATTTTTTCACTCCACCCATCTGCTTTCCATTTTGTTCCCTTTGTTGTTGCGCTTTGATAATTTCCATGTTGTTAACAGTGGGCCCTCCCCATATGTGGGGATCCGTTCTGGACCCTCCCCCCATGTATGGGGGGAAAGGGTGTAAGCTCAAACCCCATTAGTTTCAATGGAGGGGCGTTTCCGTGTCTGTTTTCATTCTCCCTATGGCGGCTAACCTTCTGCACAAGGTTAAAGCCACGTAAGGCATGCCCGCATATGTTGTGCTGTATTTGCTAAAGAGGTGGAAGAAGAACATACACTATAATATTCCATCTTCAGGCTTTCAATGGTCAGCATACCTTTCTCCCATTCTGGAAAGACACTGAGAGAATGGAAGGCTCAGATGCCTTCTATGAATCCATGCCTGTACACCCATGGGAAATCATTATTTTTTCTGTACAGACCTGAAGTCTTGTCTTGGAAAGAGAAGGACATGTTACTTTTCTGCAATGCCCAAGATTTTGTAGGTCAGACTGTTCTCTGAGGGGTTGGTGAATCCTTTCAGATTGGGAAGGAGAAGCTGAAATCCAATTAAGGCTGGCGGTCATGGTGTGAGTGGAATGGAGAATTGACTCTAGCTCCAGTCTGAACATTAAGAGTTATCCACTGTGCTCAGCTCTATTCCCAAAATTCGTTCAACACATTTAATAGTTTCAAAGCCTCACTGATTTGGAGCTGGGAGTTCTCCAGCAACCAAAATACCCCATGGCCCCCAGCATCATCCCATGCCCCACCTAGCTGGTGCTCCCTCTGGCTTGGGAAAGAGAGGTAGAAAAAGAGGATCATATGGAAGTGACTCATATGCAGTCATACATCACATTGGAAGTGGAGCCAAGGCTATCCTTTCCTGTTCAGTGGCTTCTTGCTACACTTCTGCCAGTTCTTACGAGCAAGGGTAACTGGAGGCTGAGTGGGATATTTTGGCTCATTTGTACTATACACAACATGGTGTGCTCCTGGATTCTCTTTTTCAGAGATTGACCAGGTCAAAGACTGCACATTATGGCTATGGGTCCTAAATGCTGAATATGGCTGGATCTTATAGTCAAGCATCAGCAGCTGCCTGGAGCTCTGAGTCACTGGGAGAGGGTACATCTAGAAATACCATTTTCTACACTTTATGGTATAATGAGAGAGAGAAATTAAGTGTTTCTCTAGGCTGGGAATATTCATTCTAATCCAACAGGCTTTCAGATTGGATTAGGTTGACTCTACACATCGTTCCCCTTGCTGATCATTCCCATTGGAGTTAATTGATTGTGGTCCCAAGTCGATCAAGCTTTTATGTCTGCCTTCTTATTCCCCCCACCTTCAATTCCTAACCAGAACCAGGGGGTAATAGGTTTAGGATAGTTAGAGTACTACATATATGCTGAGTGCTAGTTGGTCAGAGAACTACTTATTGTGCTTTAACATCTTTTGCTGTAAAAGCTTTGAGATTGTTGCACAAAATGGAATAGCACATACTTCAGGTATGTAAATATGAATGGAAAAAATCTGTTTATCCTCGTCCGTATTAGGGGTGAAGCAGGGCGGCTTATCTTTTTCCCCTTATTGAAAAATACCTATATACATAAATAGCCACACACACTGATAGAAAACCACAGCAAAGACAAAAAAATTATTCAGTTTCCATTATATTGACCACTGAACTCTTATCTTCCCATTGTTGGATTCTCTTACCCATTTTTCTTCATATCGTTGTGAAGTTCTGTCATTTTTGGACATTGAAATCATATCAGATATAGCTAGTTCATGCAGCTTCAAACTCCACTCTGCTTCTGGTCACCCTTTAAGCCCTGGATTGGAGCCACGGCAACTGCATGCCACGGCCCCAATCTTGGCATCTTTCTAGCCCCAAAAGATATCAGCAAAATGCCTTTCCTTTTTGCAATGGAAAAAAGCTGCCCCTTTTGCTGTACCAGTGGCTCTTCTGCGTTCCTGTAGCATGCAGCATATAATCACCGCACCACAAGAATATCTCAATGCTGCCCATTATCTGGATGGGCAGGTGGTGTGACACCCGTTTGGGATGCAGTGTGTGAAACACCATGCCCCATGCCATTCTGAAGCTGGCTCTGTACCGGCATTTAGTCTGACAAATATTCAAAGGCCTTTTCCCCTATTCCCACACCCACTTTGATCCCCCTACCAAAAAAGCACAAAAATGTACATTTACTTTTTCAGGTGCAGTTTTCTCTAATATATGCATTTGCCTATGCATCCCCCCCCCAATATGCACGTGTTTGATATGCAATTTCTGAGGCAAGCTATCCATCACAACATTTGGAAGAAGTGCACACATGAATGATGAGTAATATTTTAGTCTATGAGTCTGAATTCACGCTTTTTGAAACAAAATGCATAACACAACAAAAATCCCCCTGTATGTAAGTGCATAACAATAGTGAGTGAATAAAAGTACTGAATGGATAAGCAAAGAATTGTGCACATCAATCGTAAATCAAAAGCAACCTTGGAAACTTAAGGAAGAAGTGAGTTTTCAGCAGGCATCTAAAGAACATCAAATGTTATTACTAGACAAACTCTTCAGACAAGGGAGATGCTTTCTTAACCTTCATAATCACCTTTCTCCCTCTGAACATGAGGGCAATCACTTGCATTTGTGAAGCAGTGCCTCATTTTATGGTGAGTGAATTAGAGTTGGAAACAGGTTCAGAGAATGGCAATGAGGGTAATAAGAGGTATGGAAACAAAAAATATATGACGAAAGCCTAGAAAACCATGCCATATGATGGGTGGCTTAGAGAATTGGGTAGCTGTCCTGGAGAAGAAGGTTAGAGGGGCCAGAATAGTCTGAAAGGATATTTGAAAGGAAACCATATGGTTGCTTGAATCCATTGTTCTGGTCATCTCTGGAGCAGCAGGAAACAAGCTTTCTCCATCCTCTACATGACATAATTAAACATGGCTACCATGCCCCCTCTTAACCTTCTCTTCCCCTGGCTAAACCTACCCCGCTCCCTCGTCAGTCCTCAAATGGCATGGCTGCCACAGCTTTCACCATTTGTGTGTTCGCCGCCTCTGCACATGCTCTAGTTTTCCCACATTGTTTTTGAATTGTGGTGTGCGCGAACTGGATGCAGTATCCAGATGAAGTCTGACCAAAGAAGAATAGATTGATATTATTACTTCCCTCAGTATAGACACTATACTCCTATTGATGCAGTCTAGAATTGCCTGGTTGTTCTTAGCATATGAACAATTAATTCCAATCTATCACTGTATTTGGGCCAAATAAAAAGATTATGAATCAAATTCGATTAGTGATAAATTCACACACTTTTGTCTCTGTGTGTAAATACATTTGTGTGTGCTCTGTGCAAAGCCTCCTTTGGCCAAATTTTCTCTGAAGCATTCCCAAAATGTGAAAATATCATATTGATTGACATTTTTTCTAATGAAGGGCTTTGATGGGCACAAACCCCTTCTCTTGCAAGGATAAGAAAAACTGAGGATTTCTTTGTGGGATTTTAGTAAACTCAGATTTTAATTTCACCATCACCAGACTGCCACATTCTGCTCAAGTGTCACTTGGTCCAATTCGTTGCTCTCTCCCTTGTTGCCACTAGGTTGCCAAAAAAACCTTCATCTGTGTCCCAGGAGGTGCCTGTTTTCTCAAGGCAATTCGCCATGAAAAGGGAAGATAGAGAAAGAGGAGAGAAAAAATGAATGAAGAGA
>NC_056523.1:327992203-328090561 GCF_019175285.1 Sceloporus undulatus | reverse complement strand
TGGGCTATGGGGCTTTTTACTGTTGGTTTGTTTTAATGGGTATTTTATGTTATGTGCACTGTTGATTGTTTTTAACTTGTTGTGAGCCGCCCTGATCGAAGGAAGGGCGGCATATAAATAAAAATTTTATTTTTATTTATTTTTAACATGGAGGCCTGAATCCTATTGGTTAGTCCAACTAGAACTGAACCATTATATTTACCCATATATTGGCTCATCATTTGATTCACTAGGCTTTTTTCTAATTGGCCCTATCCTACTGGATTCTAGCTTAGTCTCCAGATGACGTGAAAATTTAATGTGTGGAAGTGAAGTGAGGAAGTGCAAGATGCGCAGAGCAGAACTTTGGATATATTACTCCAGAATCCAGCTCTCAATCCCTTCTATTTGACCTTCAATATCAAATTAATATCAAAAAGGGAGGTTGTCAGTGGGTAGCCACAAGTGGGCTCCCCACACAGGAAATCAGCCATACATATTAGGACATCCAGATGGCTCAGCTTGGGAGAAGCCAGTGGCACTCAGCTGAGATCTCTCCAGATCGAAACCAGCATAATCCCTTCATTGATAAGAGTGATGGTGGAGAGCTGAATTTGGGAATTATCTGCATGCAACAGACAAAGGGAGTTTCCTTCTGGGAATGAAACTGATTTTGTCTAAGGACATTCATGCTGCTGTTCTTGCATATCTCATTCCATTCTTCTCCCCTAGGAAATCCATTTAACTCTTGGAAAAAAACATTTAACTCCTGAAACACTACCCTCAGGACTCATTTCTTGCTATAAAAACATGTGCCCAGACAATAGCAAATGAGTGCAGTTTGAAACCAGGCAGAACCTCAGTTCAGTTTCAGCTGGACACCTCAGAAGCCAACCACCCCACATGTCACAGGTGGCTACTGAACCATCTTCAATCCAGTAACCCAGCAACTGGAGCTACACTTCAGGATCAGTATAGTAGTGGCTCTCTATAACCCTGCAACTCACTGTATTTTACTGCCTTTGCATCATTAGTTCTTCTATGGGTGTGTGAAAGAGCATGTGCTTGTGTGGTGATTCCCCTTTTTATCTTTTAATAAACTAAATTGGTTTAGAACCTGCTTCTGGGGTTCTCTGGGCTTGGAATTGACATACAAAGGCCTAGAACCTGGCTTTATGTTATTGAAACCTTCTCGCTGGTCCATATTGAGCTAAACTGATCTTCCCATGGAATTCAATTTGTGGACACCTTCTCGGGATCCCCTGCAATTTAGGTAACAGATAGAGAGGTAAAGATGGATAAACTGCTTCGTCCACACCTCATTCAGCTTCATGCCATCCCAGTGGGATGAAGAAAGGCACCAAAATCTAGTGACATGAAGGGTGTGGTGGTGGTGGCGGGGAGTCATCTCACCATTTTAGGAGCAGGTCCCCCCCTCAGGCTTCCCTGGAAGAAGAAGAAAACAATTTTTTCACTCCACCCATCTGCTTCCATTTTGTTCCCTTTGTTGTTGAGCTTTGATAATTTCCATGTTGTTAACAGTGGGCCCTCCCCATATGTGGGGATCCGTTCTGGACCCCTCCCCCCATGTATGGGGGGAAAGGTGTAAGCTCAAACCCCATTAGTTTCAATGGAGGGGCGTTTCCGTGTCTGTTTTCATTCTCCCTATGGCGGCTTA
Source organism: Sceloporus undulatus (assembly GCF_019175285.1). NCBI lineage: Eukaryota > Metazoa > Chordata > Lepidosauria > Squamata > Phrynosomatidae > Sceloporus > Sceloporus undulatus. The sequence continues at coordinate 328,088,904 of NC_056523.1, read as the reverse complement.
ACCTTCTGCACAAGGTTAAAGCCACGTAAGGCATGCCCGCATATGGTGTGCTGTATTTGCTAAAGAGGTGGAAGTAACATACACTATAATATTCCATCTTCAGGCTTTCAATGGTCAGCATACCTTTCTCCCATTCTGGAAAGACACTGAGAGAATGGAAGGCTCAGATGCCTTCTATGAATCCATGCCTGATACACCCATGGGAAATCATTATTTTTTTCTGTACAGACCTTGAAGTCTTGTCTTGGAAAGAGAAGGAATGTTCACTTTTCTGCAATGCCCAAGATTTTGTAGGTCAGACCTGTTCCTCTGAGGTTGGGTGAATCCTTTCAGATTGGGAAGGAGAAGCTGAAATCCAATTAAGGCTGGCGGTCATGGTGTGAGTGGAATGGAGAATTGACTCTAGCTCCAGTCTGAACATTAAGAGTTATCCACTGTGCTCAGCTCTATTCCCAAAATTCGTTCAACACATTTAATAGTTTCAAAGCCTCACTGACTTTGGAGCTGGGAGTCTCCAGCAACCAAAATACCCCATGGCCCCCAGCATCATCCCATGCCCCACCTAGCTGGTGCTTCCCTCTGGCTTGGGAAAGAGAGGGTAGAAAAAGAGGATCATATGGAAGTGACTCTATATGCAGTCATACATCACATTGGAAGTGGAGCCAAGGCTATCCTTTCCTGTTCAGTGGCTTCTTGCCTACACTTCCTGCCAGTTCTGAGCAAGGTAACTAGGAGGCTGAGTGGGATATTTTGGCTCATTTGTACTATACACACATTGGTGTGCTCCTGGATTCTCTTTTTCAGAGATTGACCAGGTCAAAGACCTGCACATTATGGCTATGGGTCCTAAATGCTGAATATGGCTGGATCTTTATAGTCAAGCATCAGCAGCTGCCTGGAGCTCTGAGTCACTGGGAGAGGGTACATCTAGAAATACCATTTTCTACACTTTATGGTATAATAGAGAGAAATTAAGTGTTTCTCTAGGCTGGGAATATTCATTCTAATCCAACAGGCTTTCAGATTGGATTAGGTTGACTCTACACATCAGTTCCCCTTTGCTGATCATTCCCATTGGAGTTAATTGATTGTGGTCCCAAGTCGATCAAGCTTTTATGTCTGCCTCTTTATTCCCCCCACCTTCAATTCCTAACCAAGAACCAGGGGGTAATAGGTTTAGGATAGTTAGAGTACTACAATATATGCTGAGTGCTAGTTGGTCAGAGAACTACTTATTGTGCTTTAACATCTTTTGCTGTAAAAAGCTTGAGATTGTTGCACAAAATGGAATAGCAATACTTCAGGTATGTAAATATGAATGGAAAAATCTGTTTATCCTCAGTCCGTATTAGGGGTGAAGCAGGGCGGCTTATCTTTTTCCCCTTATTGAAAAATACATATATACATAAATAGCACACACACTGATAGAAAACCAAGCAAAGACAAAAACATTATTTCAGTTTCCATTATATTGACCACTGAATCTTATCTTCCCATTGTTTGGATTCTCTTACCCATTTTTCTTCATATCGTTGTGAAGTTCTGTCATTTTTGGACATTGAAATCATATCAGATATAGCTAGTTCATGCAGCTTCAAACTCCACTCTGCTTCTGGCCACCCCTTTAAGCCCTGGATTGGAGCCACGGCAACTGCATGCCACGGCCCCAATCTGGCATCTTTCTAGCCCCAAAAGAATCAGCAAAATGCCGTTCCTTTTTGCAATGGAAAAAAGCTGCCCCTTTTGCTGTACCAGTGGCTCTTCTGCGTTCCTGTAGCATGCAGCATATAATCACCGCACCACAAGAATATCTCAATGCTGCCCATTATCTGGATGGGCAGGTGGTGTGACACCAGTTTGGGATGCAGTGTGTGAACACCATGCCCCCATGTCATTCTGAAGCCGGCTCTGTACCGGCATTTAGTCTGACAAATATTCAAAGGCCTTTTCACCCTATTCCCACACCACTTTGATCCCCCTACCCAAAAAAGCACAAAAATGTACATTTACTTTTCAGGTGCAGTTTTCTCTAATATATGCATTTGCCTATGCATCCCCCCCCCCCCAATATGCACGTGTTTGATATGCAATTTCTGAGGCAAGCTATCCATCACAACATTTGGAGAAGTGCACATATTGAATGATGAGTAATATTTTAGTCTATGAAGTCTGAATTCAGCTTTTTGAAAACAAATGCATAACAAACAAAAATATCCCCCTGTATGTAAGTGCATAACAATAAAAGTGAGTGAATAAAAGTATGAATGGATAAGCAAAGAATTGTGCACATCAATCGTAACAATAAAAAGCAACCTTGGAAACTTAAGGAAAGAAGTGAGTTTTCAGCAGGCATCTAAAGAACATCAAATGTATTACTAGACAAACTCTTCAGACAATGGGAGATTGCTTTCTTAACCTTCATAATCACCTTTCTCCCTTCTGAACATGAGGGCAATCACTTTGCATTTGTGAAGCAGTGCCTCATTTTATGGTGAATATAGAGTTGGAACAGGTTCAGAGAATGGCAGTGAGGATAATAAGAGGTATGGAAAACAAAATATTTGACGAAAGCCTAGAAACCATGCCATATGATGGGTGGCTTAGAGAATTGGGTATGCTTGTCCTGGAGAAGAGAAGGTTAAGAGGGGACAGAATAGTCTGAAAGGATATTTGAAAGGAAACCATATGGTTGCTTGAATCCATTGTTCTGTGTCATAGTCTCTGGAGCAGCAGAAAACAAGCTTTCTCCATCCTCTACATGACATAATTAAACATGGCTACCATGCCCCCTCTTAACCTTCTCTTCCCCTGGCTAAACATACCCAGCTCCCTCAGTCAGTCCTCAAATGGCATGGCTGCCAAAGCTTTCACCATTTTGGTTTCCCGCCTCTGCACATGCCCTAGTTTCCCCACATTGTTTTTGAATTGTGGTGTGCAGAACTGGATGCAGTATTCCAGATGAAGTCTGACCAAAGAAGAATAGATTGATATTATTACTTCCCTCAGTCTAGACACTATACTCCTATTGATGCAGTCTAGAATTGCCTTGGTGTTCTTAGCAATGAACAATTAATCCAATCTATCTACTGTATTTGGGACAAATAAAAAAGATTATGAATTCAGAATTCAAGATTATGCATGATAAATTCACACACTTTTGTCTCTGTGTGTAAAATACATTTGTGTGTGTCTATGTGCAAAGCCTCCTTTGCCAAATTTTCTCCTGAAGCATTCCCAAAATGTGAAACATATCATATTGATTGACATTTTTTCTAATGAAGGGCTTTGATGGGCAAAACCCTTTCTCTGCAAGGATAAGAAAAACTGAGGATATTCTTTGTGGGATTTTAGTAAACTCAGATTTTAATATTCACCATCCACCAGACTGCACATCTGCTCAAGTGTCACTTGGTCCAATTCGTGCTCTCTCCCTTGTTGCCACTAGGTTGCCAAAAAACCTTCATCTGTGTCCCAGGAGGTGCCTGTTTTCTCAAGAGCATCTCGCCATGAACAGTGGAATCTAGAGCAATCTGGAGATAACACATGCATGCCGAGCCACTCTAGGGAAGAGTAATGTTCACCTTTCAGGTGCTTACAGCATGATAAAAAACTTTCCTTCGTGCCATGGAATTAATTCCTCAAAAGTTCCACTGTTTGCACATTCATTTGTTTCCTCATTGTTTTTATTAAGCAAGAAAGGGGAGCTTTATTACTGCACAAATGAAAGCATCACGGGAAGACAGATACTTTGGAGATCGTTATTAATCTCCAAGAGTTATGAGGTGGCTGAAATTCCACAAAAATTAACATACTCTACAGAATTCTTTCCTAACCAGGCATGCTGAACACCAGCCAGTCCAAAGCTTGAATGGGATATAGGAGGAGTGCTACTGTTGATTTAAAGGAGGAGAAAGCATCAAATACCACATTCAGAATTGTTCATGTCATAGTATTTTGTATTTCTATGCAAGGCTGTGAACGCTGGACAGTGAAAAAAGCTGACAGGAAGGAAAACAATTCAGTGGAAATGGACAGTTTTACAGATACCATGGGCTGCTAAAAAGACAAATGAATGGGCTCAAGAGGAAATCAGGCCTGCACTAGAAGCTAAGATTACTAAATGGAGACTATTGTGCTTTGGACAGATCACAAGACAACAAGACTCACTGGAAAAGTCAGCAATGCTTGATAAAGTGGAAGGCAGTCGGAAAAGAAGAAGACCATTCTATGGGAAGATAATTCAGTCAAGGAAGCCACAGCTCTCAGTTTGTAAGACCTGAGGAGAGCAGTTAATGCCTAGGGCTCTTGGAGATATATATCAATCTTATAGTCTCCATGAACTGAAGTCAACTTAATGGAAAATAACAATACAGTTTTTAAAGGCTTAGATCCTGTATCAAGAAGATGGACGGACTAGATCCAATGGAACCTTTATTATGAGCAACCAAATGTACTACCAGTGTGTGTGCAATGTTGATGTGATGGTACATCTAAACAACAAAGGAAAAGTGAAGACTAGCAAATGCAGTATTGTAGTACTGGGAAGGATATTTGCTTCTTTGTGAACAGCTATCCTGTTCTGACATGCTTGCTGTGCATTTGAACAGTTGGCCCTTCTTATACATGGATTTCTTATACACGGATTCAAGCATACACAGTTTGAAAATGTTCAAAAAGTATAAATTTCAAATATCGAACCTTGATTTTCTATTTTTATAAGGGACACCATTTTGCTATGTCATTATATTTAATGGGACTTGAGCATCCACGGATTTTGTTATACACGGGGAATCTTGGAACCAAACCCCAGTGTATAACAAGGGTCCACTGTACATGCTTATCATCATAAGCAACTGTCTGAATTCTGTCATTGGGCCTAACTAGAATAGACTCACTGAATCCTTGGCATTTATTTATATGTTGACTCGCCACTCAATACTTGATTCAGTTGGTCTACACCACTTGATCTGCTTCAATAAGATTCAGGTCAATAGTTTAAAACAAAAGTGCAAATCATATTTTGTGCAAATTGTGAAGGCTACAATAAATAAGGTGGTGTGAGGGAGGGAGATCTCCCATCCCAGAATCTCACTGGATATAGTATCATTATGCCACGCCAACCAGATTTGTGCAGAACCCCAGGAACAATGCCATATTTTTATATCTTTATCAGTTAGGTCCTGCTTGGCACAGAATGATTAATCTGGAGGTTGTCTTCATATTAAACTGGTTTTCCTCTTAGAAAGACTGCCTGTTGTGGGATGGTCTAGCCTCCTCCGAGCTCTGGCACTGACCGATGGTGGTGTTCCCATCGTCTGAGCAGCACAGGAAGCCTTCTTCCCAGGTAATAAAGGGTTAGAAGTGGTTGGACTGGATGGCCCTTGAGGATTCTTCCAGGTCGATAATTCTACGATTCTAGGTGATGAGAGAACAATTGCCCAATAAGATCGCCAGTTGGGAAGAAGCATGAACCTTCTAGTTCTTTCTCAGCAGAAGTTATAAAAAGTCTGAGAAAGAACCATGCAGACTAGAGATTTTAACAAAGAGACACTCAGGGTGAGGTGCCTGCTGCATCCAGGGGAGCTGGTCATGCAGCCTAGGTCACTACTGTCCCTCCTCAAGACCATCCAGCCCCGAATCCCCATGGCATTGTGAATAGCCAAGAACTGTTTAGCCAGTTTGCATCAGGGATTTAGATTATTTTACTGTCTTGGTTGAAATGATCTAATTTATCTATCACTTGTGAACCTTAAGTGTGCCTAAAAGGAAGGTGGTCCTTCATATAAAGAGACATCTCTTTGCAATGAAGATTTCTTACTTAGAATAAAACCTTTTGTATTTCTTTTCTCTCACACTCTTCTTTCACATTTTTGCTCAGTCTCGTCCCCTTACCAGGTTTTTGTAGCATCAGAGATGGAAAGCAACTCCAAAGTAACTTCCTCCTGAGTTACTAGGGAAAGGGGAATTAATTCAGTAGGTGGTGGCAGCTTAGTTCATTGAAGTGGTCTCAAGGGGTCCCATGCATCCCAGGCAGAAGCAGGATGGGGATTCAGAGAATCTCCACATGTGACATAAATTGTATTTTGTAGTTCTTCAGCTATGTAAGACAGTTTATGGTTTATCTTGACAGTTCAAAGATATAAAGACAACTGGGAACAGTTTGGTGGATAAAACCTTCCTGTTATGGAACTTGTTTAGACTTTTCTCATATCCATTAGGATAGAAATGGGTCACATCCATTCAGTTCAGTTTCCTTTGTTTGGTTTTGCCCTGTATAATTTACAGAAACCATGTTCCAGCTGCCTCTACAGGAGGAGGACCACCCCAGCCTGGTGAACTCCTCATCCAGCCATGGTGATCCACAGTTTTGGCCCTGTTATGGTCAAAGTAGATGTCTTTCACCCGATACAGATGGGCAAAAAGTGCCATCCTGGCGCCAATTTAAGGGCTCCGTAGGGCTGGGTGTCCATATGCGCCCAGCCCTAATAGCGGTGCCCTTGCTCCATCTTGCCGCTGTCCCGCCCAAACGGTGCTCACCGGAAGTGGCTCCAGGTGGCTTGTTTTTAGTGAGTGCGTCGGTGCCACACAGTTCAGTTGATGCAGTGGTGATGAGGGGTAAAGACGGGTGGCATGGAGCAGCCTGTCTGTATCCCCTCTTTGTTTAGGGGACTGAACCACTTGCTGAGATGGGAGTTTGGAACACATCATCTAAAGAGATATTATGCTTTCTTATACCATAGACTACCTGCTGCATGGATTTAATACTAATAAAGCTGCTCTTATAGCAGTGATGTGTGTCATTTCTTTAGTATCAAATGGTGTCTCAAAAAAGTTCTGGAACTAGAGACAGTGCCAAGGAACACAGACTAGCTGTTATTTGGAAGGAGGCAGAAGTGGGTAGTTGTGTCCTGTAGTGCTTATTGTGTGACATGATGGATACCACAGAAGAATAAATGCATCCAAAAACAAATCATTCTTGAAAAGGCCAAAATGACTAAAGCAAGCTTGAATAACATTATGGGGATCAGTGGTAACTGTTTGCCTCCTCTTCCCACCACATGCCACCCCCTGCTCCTGAACATGCAATATATATATGTGTGTGTGTGTGTGTGTGTATATATATCTGTCTTTCTCTTACAAAATGGAGACTCAAAGTGATATTTTGTTACATCCTTTTCAAGCTCTATTACTGAAGGATACATGTCTGTGAGTGTGTCCTGTGCCTTTAAGTGTGACTTACACACCAAAATGGTCCCAAAATATTTGTTTTGTTAAAAAAAAAAACAAGAATGAGGGAGTTCAAAGGATTTTGGGCCACTGGTCATGGTGGGGTTTCTAGGGCCAGAAAAGTGTGGTCCAGGGGCCACTTCCAACTCCCAGGCCACACTTTCCCCACTCCTGAAATAAACCGAGGCCCTGTCATACTTTGAACATATCATGGGATGATGTAACTTATTTGGAAAGACAGTGTTTGGTAAAGATGAGGGAAAAGAGGAAGATCAAACTGAAGGAGGATAGATTGAATCCAAGAAGCCATAGCTCTGAATTTGGAAGACCACCTGAGTAGAGCTGATGATAACTGGGAATCTTGGAGACATTTCATTCATAGGCTTGTCAAAAGTCAAAACCAGTTTGATAACGCACAACAACAGCAAAGTGTGGTCACGTGCATATTATCAAAACATGTGGAAATGCATCACCAATCATGCTCAGATACAAATACAAAAAGCCACCAAAAGAGAACATGGATTAGCATAGAAATTGCATGAGCTAATATATATGCAAATTTAGAAATAATTACTATCATTTAACTACAAATACAATGAAAATACCAAGTTTGGAAAATAGCAGCCTGTGTGCCTGCTGCTCAGTCCAGGTGCTAATTGTTGACTGGCAACTTCAAAGCCATTGCTCTCCTCTTCAACTGAATTTGATGTACAGAGTTATTAAAATAAAGCAGAGGTGGCCCACTTTGGAGAGTCTGGTGGCAAGTTTGTTTTCCATAAGACCCACCATGGTCTTCAACACCCCACCAACAAAACTAGAAGCACCCAAAATTCCATATGCTGCTCCACTTTTACCTTACCAACCTATGCTGCTGTCACACAGCATAATTAATGCAGTTTGACATCATTTTAGCAGCCATGATTTTATCTTATAGAATCCTGGAATTTGTAGTTTGTTGTGGCACCAGAGCTCACTAACAGAGAAGGTTAAATATTTCACAAAACTACAAATCCTGGAATTCCATCACATTCAGCCATGACAGTTAAAGAGGTATCAAACTGTAATAATTCTGCTGAGTAGATGCATCCTTCCAGAAGACTGGAGAGCTTCTTAAAAATAAATCATCCAGAATCCAGAATGAGATGCTGGACATGACACCATCCCCATGCGTTGTAGATACCCATAATTTAAAGGGAGGGTGGGAGGGAGGGAGAGAGAGAAGGAAGGAAGGAAGGAAGGAAGGAAGGAAGGAAGGAAGGAGAAAGAGAAGGTGGGAAAGGAAGGGAAGAGAGGGTGTTCCCTTTCAAAGTTTTCACAGAAATTGTCTCACCATTAGAAATTTGATTCTATGTTCTCTCAGTACCTGAACACCTCTCCCCCTCCATCAGTCACACACACCAGAACATATCTATTTGCTGCAGAATAGTAAAGCAGATCCACATAGCAGTGTGGAAGCAAAGTTTGGGCTGACATAGGTGGCACTGAATGGGTGGCTTGACGCAGCCCCTTTGATCACTGGGTTGGGGCCACGGCAACTGCATGCCATGCCCCCCACATGCTTTTTGTTGCCACAAAAAGAAGTGGCAAATTGCCACTCCTTTTTGAGCGAGCAAAAAGTCAGCTTTACAACACTTCTGCAGCATGTGGTGTATGAATGGCACCCCACCAGAGAGCCACAAAGTTGCCTGTCATGTGGTGGGGCAGGTGGTGTGATGCTGGATTTAGGGTGGCATCAGAGCATGCAGCGTCTAAATGCCATGCTCTGAGGCCACCCACAAGACGACATAAAAGAGCAGTCTGTTTTGCCCCTTTGTTCCTCATGTACATCTTGATTCAGATTACATCCATCGCATGGTGTCTGTCTGAGCCCACTAAATTGCCTGACTACCTCTTTTGATATTAATTAGAATGTACATTTGTTTACTGTTTGCATATTGACATCTGCAAACTTCCACTTGGGTTTTTTGGTCCTCATAGCAATTATATGACTGTTGACATGAAAATAATGGCTCAAGTCCACTGCCCAGTAGGGTGGGTGGCTTCTATGACAGCAGTATGGTGAATCTGGTCTGAGCTTTAGTCCATACTGTGGCCAGGTCTGCATGGAGTATTCTGTCCTCAGAGCTGCCCTAACTTTGCCCCATTACCTGGACACTTCGTTGTAACACTGAGTGACTTTTTACATGCTTGTGCCACTATGCTACCTGGTGTCACAACTCTTGGCACAAATCACTCTCTCTGAGGTCAGAACAAGGTGCCAGAGTAAGAGATTTATGGCTGCCTGACATTGCAACTTATGGGAAGATCTGGAGCAAATGGTGAGTTATTTTAAATCATTATAAAGGGAGTATACATTGAATTCCCTGCTGAACTGACTGGACAACATCTGGACAGTTTGCACCAGAACTGGGGATGAGGCCCTGTGTCATCAGGACTATTAATCATGGGAAAGACATTTTATTTGCCCCTTGCATATAGGGCCCTTAATGGAGCTGCCCAAGGGGCTGAATCCTGTCTCCCAGTCTAGGTTCAGTACCTTAGATAGTTCCTTCAGCACTGGAATAAAGCTAAAAGCATATTCTCCATACCTTGACAGAGAGGCCAAGTGCTGCCACTAGCACTGTGGTTTAAGGAGACACTTATATTAAACCATACAGCTTATTCACACCATGGGTAGAATCCAGCCAAAGGTTTTCTCATGTCTGAAATGTGTCCTAAAAGAAATCATTATTTAAGTACACCTGCAACCCTGATCCCTTTTGTACAACATGGAAGGTTTGCTTGTTTTAAATTACAGTTCCCAGAATCCTCCAGATAGCATGATCTTGTTGGGAGATTCTGGGATTTATAGTCCAAGCTGGCAATTTCTCCCAAGCTTTGGCTTTTTTGATGTGTCTCTATGGCCTGTTACAGACTGCCAAAATAAAGCTGCTTCGGGTCTGTTTGGAAGTATACTGTTTAAATGATGCATGGGTTCTAAGAGTCCGGAGGTCATGCCAAAGCCACACTCCATTCCTAAGTACAGGAGGGCAGCTTTGGTGCAGCTTCTGGATTCTTAAGGTGCATGCATCATTTAAACAGCATACCTCCAAAGAGACTCGAAGCAGCTTTATTTTGGCAGTCTGTAACAGGCCTATGGGACTCAAAAAGTTCTGTGTTGATTTATTCCAGTTATATATTTTTTTAAAAAAAAATACCTTGTCTCAGCCAACAGAGTACTGAAGGGGAAAAAGGTAATCCAGGTGAATAAGAGTCCACTAATATTCCTGGATGAATTGTTTTGATAGTATTCTCAGTGTGCCCTTCCTGAAGTAAACTCGCCAAGACTTGCACCCTCACGTACTGTGTTTCTCATTTATGCTCCATCTCTAGCCAATTAATGCCCCACTAAATTATATACCTGCCAGGCCTTTAATTGCACACCACTGCAAAACAACTTTCAAGCCATTGTTGCACCTATATTAACCTCATGGGGAAGAATCATAAAATCTAAGAGTCATAAACCTTGGCTTCTGAAGGTTTGCATCCCTCCTGTGGGATTATATGGCGTGCTCCAAAATATATGAAGGCAGAGTGGAATTAAAGGATGTGCATGGGACCACCAGACTCCACATTCTATAGCTTCAAACTTGGTGCACTGAGTATGCCATTCTGGTCTGTCTGTCTGCACTCAAATGCAGTAGTCAGATTGTTAACTGTGTCAGGTTACAAGAAACACACAATGCCCTTATTGCAATAGCTCCATTGGCTGTTGGTTTATTTCCTGGCATCATCCAAAGTGATGGATATGAGCTATAAAGCTCTGTCACTTACATCCAGGTTATCCAAAGGACACTATTATCCTCCTTGAGAGATCTGAGGAGGTCCTAGTCTCTGTCCCACCACCTTCACATTTTCCTCACATTTAGTAATAATGACATTCTATTTTGCTTTGGTCAGACCTCACCTGAAATATTTTGTCCAGTTCTGGGTACCACAGTTCAAGAGAGATACTGACAAGCTGGAGCATGTCCAGAGGGGGATGAGCAAAGTGGTGAAAGCTCTGAAAACCAAGCCCTATGAGAAGAGTCTCAGTGAGCTGGGTATGTTTAGTCTGGGGAAGAGAAGGAAGACATGATAGCCATTTTTATTAGTTGCAGGTATGTCATATTGAGGACAGAGCAAGCTTGTTTTCTGCTGCTTCGGACACTAGGACAAAGAGCAATGGATGCAAACTACAGGACAAGAGATTCCATCTCAACATTAGGAAGAACTTCCTGGCAGTAAGAGCTGTTTAATAGTGGAACACACTGCCTTGGAGTGTGGTGAAGTGTCCTTCTTTGGAGGTTTTTAAACAGAGGTTGGATGGCTGTCTGTTGGGAATGCTTTGAGTGTGTATTCCTGCATGAAAGAAGGGGGTTGGACTTGATGCCCCTTGGGGTCTCTTCCAACTCTATGATTCTATAATTCAATGATTCTACCTCCCACAGGAGAGGACATCCTCAGTGTCTGCTCCTAAGTTTGAAAATAACCTTCCTGGGTAGAGAGGTAATCTATTCCCTACATTTTTGTTGGCAGATAATTTTTTTTGTCTGTTTTAGAAAGTCTTTGAAGACAGATTGCTCATGAGGAAACAAATGTGCTTCATTGTTTATTTGTTGGATTTTTTTTAGAAGTTAAATTTTTAACTGGTTCTAATTTTATTGATAGTTTAATTACATTTTGTTAACTTTTGCATGATGTGAGTTTACAGCTGCATTTGTTTTAACTTCTCTGTGCTTCTTTGAGCCTAAGGATCACACTGGGACTAAGGAGACAAACACCCAGGGCTTTGGAGGCCTTGATGTCATGGCATAATCCATACAAGGAGCAGAGGAAAAGAAGCAGGAGGAGAAAGGAAGAGATGGATCAATGAGTCTGGTCTGAGTCACAGGTCACAAAATTATAGGCAAGCAACGTGTCAGGGTCCTCTTGAAGTCCCCTGTTATGAGTTATTGGTTATGTTGGGTTTGGGTTATAGAATGTATGGAACAGCAATGTTATAACTGGGGAATTTGTTATTATTGTTGTTGAAACAGTTTCAGTTTAATGGTTGGGACGGAGTGAGAGGAAAGGGAGGGGAGAGTTATGTTATTTGAGCCTCAAGGTTGCTCTCCTGGAAAAAGAATGAGAGGGAGGGGAAATTGGTAGAAAAGGGGGGCTAATTTTGAAGGGGGTTGTATGTTTGTGTTTAGGTCTTTGCAGCCAATTTTGGCAAATGCACGTCTACTGTGCTGAGCTTCTCAATAAATCCCTTTTGGTTCATCCATGGAGCCTGGTTATTGGGTTAATTAGAGACAGGGTCATCACACAACATAGGGATCAAGTATAACATGAAGCTTTCTTGAGGCCTTCTTCTAGGGCAAAAGATGTGATATTAATAGAATTGCACTGTTAGCAGATTATCAGACATGGGATGTCCTGCCGCTGTCCTGTCATGTTTCTGTCATGTTCCCGTCCTTCCCACATGATCATGACTTTCAGATGAGATTCACACTTATCCAGGCAACACAAATGACAGTGATCACACAACAGATTTTCAGATGAAGTGGTGGGACGAAGGGAAGGCCCTCTCCTGGAGATCTCAAAACAAGGTAGGTTTTGTATGCAGTCTTTCAAATCACCAGGACTGGGACCATACAAGACCCAGTTTGTCACAATGCAGAATCTTGGCTTATTATTGTCAGCAATTTTGCATCAGGTGTTGAGTCAATAAATGTTATTGGTGCATGTGTGAAGCCATCCAGTGAACATCATACATGTGCGAGATGGTTCTTCTTCTTTTTTTTATGGAGGAGGGGGCATTCCTTTCATTCCTTCCAACTCACTCTTCCTTAGGCAGAGTGGCATGAAAACTACCATTCAGCTATAGAGGACATAAGGTATAGGCATACCATAATGCTTTTCAAGCTCTATTACTGAAGATTGAGTGAACAGAATGGCATTCAATGTATATTACTAGGTTTATTTATGTTCAGGAATGAAACGAGTCCCTGGCAACACTGCATGCCAGTATGAAAACAAACCACCACATCTTGTTCTTCTGAATAAGATCCAACACATATACAGCAAATGACAAATTGCAAACAGCTTGTTTATGACCACTAGCCCATTTCTCCATGTTTACTTTAGAAGCTAATATAGTTACAGTATATCCCCCCCCCCTTCCTCCCTCTGATGGATTTCCATAGCAGGTTGCAAAGTATAGTGTGGGGAAGACATCAAATCTACCTTTCCCAGTCAAATGCAGATGGTTCTGGGGTGGGAAGGGACAAGCCCAAAGCAATCAAAGAAAACAGAGGACAACAATCTTGGCTTTGTCAACTGGACTTTCCTGATACTTCAGAGGTCTTCCAGGTGGACGTTGGCCAAAATATCAGGCATAATCATTTGGGATGTGCTTCCATATGTGGTCTTTTGATATAGTAACACTATCCCCTAAATAAAATGACTGCAGAAGATTTGTGGGGGATATGTTTAGTAGATCTAGGCTGGAATCATATTGGTGTCTCATGCATGCATAAGCACAATAACATCAAAAAGCCACAGCATATTTTTTTTCTATTGGACCAACCAAAATGCACAAAATACATAATGTATGCTTTTGAAGCTCCACTGGCTTCTTCATCAAGCAAAGGTGTTAAAAAGCATACAGGAGAAAGAAAAATAAGAAAATGTTAGTGTTGTTGTTGCTGCTGCTGCTGCTGCTGCTGCTGTTGTCAGTTATTATGCTATTGAAGAACATCCATCTAGGCAGAGTCCATTCCTCTCTTTTGGTCATGTAGGTGCTGGGAGACCAAAAGTCTTAAATTTGAGGAAATAAAATTTAAACTCTATTAGCAACACAAAAACACAGTACCATAAAGTTTTTCCAAATGCAACAGCAGAGGCTTCTGGAAAAATTCAATGTTTTTTTGCTTGTAAGGCATCAGGTAGCCATGCAAAAGACAGAAGCAGCCTGGATGTTAACACAAGTATCTTTATGTGTGTATCTGAATGAAAACACCATAGATAGGATCACAACAGCATAATTATGAAAAGTGACATGGCTTAAAACATGGCATATTCTCCAATGGTACCTCATAAATTCCTAAAATCATAGATAGAATCTGAATCATCAACGGTCCAAACCTCCAGGCTATAATTTCTGGTAGATTGTGAAATGGATAAAAATAATGATTAAATCCCAACAGCATTTCTGAGCGTTGTTTCCACTGCCACCTTCTATGACGCAGGGTCAGCCAGTTATTCCTTTCTGAAAGAAATTCAACATGTGTATCTCTGTAGCCTCAAAGAAGACAATGGGAAGATACTCACGTGCATCTCTTTCTCACCTAAGTGCAAAATAATAAGCACTTTCAAGCATTATGCTGAAACAATGGGCACATAACCCATGTGTGGTTCTAAACATAATTAAAAAAAAAACCCATCAAACAAAAGTCTGATGGAAGCAAAACCATTGCCACTTTGCATCAGGTTTTAGCTGGTGTGTGTGTGTGTGTGTGTGTGTGTGTGTGTGTGTGTGTGGAGGTGCATGCAGGTGAAATTGTCTAGATTAAAACAAAAAAACAAAAATGTGTGCAATCTGAGATCTTGGAAAATGTCCTAAGTGGCTTTGGGGGGGGGTCACATAAAAACATGTGTGAGGCCCATAATGTACATTCCTCCAGCCCTTAAAGTATGTTACATGTTATGGTCAGTAAATATGAATATGAGATTGTGATGTATATGATAGGAAAGTTGTCTGTTGACAAAGTCTGCACAAATTGTTAAAAAATCATAATAGTCAAGGTAAGGTGTGACCTGGATACTATGTCCATCCTGGGAAAAATCAAGCCAGACTACAAACTGGAAATTCCCTCATTCATCCTCTCTTTCTGGCAAGAATATGGTTGCACTGATTGAAAGCAACCAGTGCTTAACTGTCTTGTTTACTTCTATAGAATGGAGATCTGCTGACTTGGCTCAGACTGTGAGATATCCTGCTGCCTTCAAAGACATTGGCCAGCCAATTGGCATTTCAAAGAGAGAAGATGCCTATATTGATTGGCTTTTTGTCTGGTGTACACAGCTCCATTGTTTGGTCCTGTTCAGACCACTTAAGAACCATTAATAGGACCTGAACAGCAGGTTCACCTCTGCCTTTTTGCAAGCACATGTTGAGACCATGTTTGTTCCACCCGGAGATGTTACCTTTACTCTTAGGAGACCACCCCCAAATTAGTAAAACCTTAAAAACAGAGATACAAAGAAAATCTTTCTCTTTGATCTGTGTGTCTCTTGGAGCTCTCTCTCTCTCTCTGAATTTCCCATCTCTGAGGCATGACTCTCTGCTCCTGCTCCAGTCATCATCATATAAGAGGGTGGTAAAATCCATGTTTGTGTTTTAGTCTGTAGTATGTAAAGAAAGAAACCAGAAAGAAAGCTATACACATGGACATCACCAGATGGTCAACACAAAAATCAAATATATTATATAATTGGAAGTAAAAGACAGAAGAACTCTATACTGGTGGCCAAGACTAGACAAGGATCCAACTGTGGCACGGATCTTTAATTATTCATATCAAAAATAAGAGTAAGACTCAAGAAGAAAACAAAACCAGTGAATATACCAAAATATTATCTAAATCTAATCTCAACAGAATTTACTGCAACATAAGAAACATATTCTCACTGCTAAGTATAATAGACCGAGAACCAGAAGGAACTATGGTCTGAAGCAAGGGACACAATAAAAGAAGAACACAGACAGAAGCTTTCAATAAATAAAAAGAAAGAGAAAAAAACATGGATGACAGAAAAAAACACTACAAGCGATAGAGAAAAGAAGAAGGGGAAAAAGGGAAATAGGAACAAACTAAGAATTATGGTTGCAACATACAGTGGCTTTTTTTGGAAAGATAAAGAAAATTACTACAATCACCAATGCAAAGAAATATAAGACAACAACAATAAGGGAAGAACACAAGATCCAGGAAATCAAAGAAAAATTCAGGACTGGGATGCTTTATGACAATAAAAATAACATAATTCAAGACCAGAAAGGAATAAAAAGATGTTGGATGCATACATAGAAGAATTATACAAAAGAGATGACAAAATGAAGGACACATGGAACGAAGAACCATATGAAGATGAACTCCAAATTCTTAAAAAAAAAAAAAAAAAGGTAGAAGCTACAATAAGAGAAATGGCAAAAAAACAAGTCACCAGATGATATTCCCATTGAACTGCTGCAATCCACATTGACAGAGTCAATTCTAGTGCTAACCAACATATGGAAAACAAAATGATGGCCAACAGATTGGAAGTGATCAATATACATCCCCATTCATAAAAAGGAAGACACAAGAGACTGCAGCAACTATAGAACTATAGCACTGATCTCTCATGCAAGCAAAATCATACTCAACATTTTGCAACATAGACTCCAACCATACACGGAGGGAGAAATCTGAGAGGTTCAAGAGGGGTTCAGGAAAGGAAGTGGCACTAGGGACCACACTGTATACATACGATGGCTAATGCAGCACACCAGGGAATTCCAGAAGAAAATAAACATGTGTTTTAGAAATTATAGCAGAGCCTTTGATTGCACAGATCATAAAAGACTATGGAACACCCTTAAATACATAGGAGTGCCAACACATCTGATAGTCCTGATGAGGAATCTGTACTCAGGACAACAGGCTACTGTCAGGCAGAACATGGAGAAACAGAATGGTTCCCAATTGGCAAAGGAATCAGATAAGGCTGCATCCTTTCACCCTATCTGTTCAGCTTGTATGCAGAACATATTATAAGAAAAGCAGGCTTGGACACAGAGGAAGTAGGAGTGAAAATAAGTGGAAGGAATATCAACAATCTAAGATATGCAGATGACACCATAGTACTAGCAGAAAAATTTGAAGACCTGGAACAACTACTAGGAAAGGTCAAGAAAGAAAGTGCAAAGGTGGGCCTATTGTTGAACATACATAAAACAAAAATAATGGCCACAGAGAACCTACACAAATTTGAATTAGACAATGACAAAATAGAAATAGTAAAAAATTCCCATACCTGGGTTCAAACATTGATAGAATTGGGGACTGCAGTCAGGAAACCAGAAGAAGATTAAAAATAGGGAGGGTGGCTATGAAAGAACTAGAAAAGATTCCAAAATGCAAAGATATACAACTCAACACAAAAGTTAAAATCGTATAAGCCATTGTATTCCCTATTACCATGTATGAATGTGACAGCTGAACATTTAAGAAAGATGATAGGAAGAAAATCAATTCATTTGAGATGTGGTGCTGGAGAAGAGTGCTGAGGATTCCATCGACAGCCAAAAGGACAAACAAATGTGTCCTAGAGCAGATCAAGCCAGAAACCTCTCTGGAAGCCAAAATTACCAAACTGAGGCTGTCATCTTTGGACACATCATGAAAAGGAAGGACTCATTGGAAAAGATAATAATGCTGGGAAAGGTGGAGGGATGTAGGAAGAGAGGAAGGTCACATGCCAGATGGATGCAATCTATTAAGGGGGTTATGGGCAGAGTGTTGCAGGAATTAAGAGGAGCAGTGAAGGAAAAAGGGTCTTGGAGTTGTCTCATCCATCCATGAGTCGACCTCAACTCAAAGACAGAGAGAGAGGGGGGGGGAGAGGGAGAGACCTGTCGCTGGTTCACAGGGTGTTTCCAAAAAAAAAAGAAAGAAAAAAGAAGAAGAAGAAGAAGAAGAAGAAGAAGAAGAAGAAGAAGAAGAAGAAGTAATTGTAACTAATGAAAAGAAATATTGTCTCTGGAACATTAGTGAAGAACAATTGCTGGTCCCCACATCAGACAGATTAAAAAGCACTGTTCCAAAGGAAACTATAGAACCATGCTGTGTACAAATGGGTTGTGGATGTGAGTGTACTAGTAGAAAACTGTTCTCAGAGGCTCTGCAGTGAGTGACACATGGTCTCTTTAACACTCTCAGTCAACATGACCTATTTAAAGTGCTCTCCAAGGACAGAACTCACTCTCTTTCTCTCCTTGCTGAGTGGGTTTTCTACATAGAAGGGCCTCTGGAGAATCTCCCATCCCAGCCTGTGTTGGTGCTCAGGTGCAAGGACGCAAGCGTGCAGAATGACTCTGCTTGCTGAAACACAGGTGTGGGCTGAGCTTTGGTGAAGGCAATTTGGAATACCCAGAGAGCTGGGCTTCCACACCCACTTGTCTCTGGCTCCTTATTTCTCTTTGAAAACTGTTTATACCCTCTTTCGGTTTTTAAAAGCTCTGCTTATTTACACCCCTGAGAGTCTTTCCCCTTGGGTCTCGCCCTGGATTTCCAGCCACCTCGTGTTATATTTTAGCTTGGAATTAAATCCCACACACAACACTCACAAGATAAACCTATGCCCTGGGCATGCAAAGAAATCAAATCACCCACTGAGGGATCTGCATGATATTCATTGATTATTCTGTATATGTATTCTCAGTTACAGAATTTTGTATTACACACACACACACACACACACACACACACACATCACAATAACTTTGGATCTCCAAACAGATCACAATCATGTAGTTAGACAATGATGATGATTTACTAATTTCTTTTTGCTTTGCTCTTTTTTGCTCTCTGCATCTTGTATCATTGAGTAGACATGAAAAAATGTGCTCCAAATTCCATCCATGAAGTAAAGCTCCTGTAATTATTATTTTTTGGGGGGTTGTTGTTGTTGTTGTTGTTGTTATGTGTCTTCAAGTTGACTTTAATTTATAGTGATCCCAACTTAGGGCAAACTTTTTTCAAAGGAGTTTTGTCATTAGTTTTTTGTGGGTTTTATAGGCTATGTGGCCATGTTCTAGAAGGGTTTCCTCCTGACATTTTGCCAGCATCTGTGGCTGGCATCTTCAGAGATGCCATCTGAAGATGCCAGCCACAGATGTTAGCGAAATGTCCAGAAGAAACTCTTTTAGAACATGGCCACATAGCCTGAAAAACCCACAAAAAACTATGGATGCCGGCCATGAAAGCCTTTGACTTCACAGTTTTGTCATTGCCTACTTTTGAGGCTGAGAGAGGTCACCCAGTGAGTTTCCATGGATGATTAGGATTCAGACACTTATCTTCCAGAGTCCTACCACAACACTCAAACCACTACACCAGGTTGGACTATCATCACTACCCACTCTTTCCCAATGAAGCAGAATTTCCTCAGTCTCTGCTATTTCCTATTTTAGGGCCCAAACAGACAGGCCAAAATAAAGCTGCTTTGGGTCACTTTGGAGGTATGCTGTTTAATGGACACATGCATCTTAACTCCTTCCAACTCCAAGCAGTTTTGGACGAAACCGATTATCTGGACCCATTTCAAACCGGCTTCAGAGCGGGATACGGAGTTGAGTCTGCCATGGTCGCCTTAGTCGATGATCTCCGTCTGGGCATCGACCGGGGAAGTGTGACCTTGTTGGTGCTCTTGGACATCTCAGCAGCTTTTGATACCATTGACCACAGTATCCTTCTGGAACGCCTGAGGGAATTAGGTATCGGGGGCACTGCGCTTCAGTGGTTCTGATCCTATCTCTCAGGAAGATTCCAAATGGTGCAGTTGGGGGACATTTGCTCCTCCAAGAGGCAGCTGACATCTGGCATCCCTCAGGGAGCTATTTCCCCCCCCACTTTGTTTAACATTTACATGAAACCACTGGGAGAGATCATCCAGAGACACGGGGCACAGTGTTATCAGTATGCTGATGACACCCAAATATGCTTCTCTGTGTCTCCGACTGATGCAGTGACTAAGGATGGCGTCTCTCCTCTGAATGCCTGTCTGGAGTCAGTAATGGGCTGGATGAGGGAAAACAAACTCAGACTGAATCCAGAGAAAATGGAAGTACTTGTGATAGGTTCCCCAGATCCGGGGAAGGGGAATTTATCAACCTGTCCTGGACGGGGTTACACTTCCTCGAAAGGATGAAGTTTGCAGTTTAGGAGTACTTCTGGACTCGTCCCTGCAGTTGACATCTCAAGTAGATGCGTTGGCCAGAAGTGCTTGCTATCAACTTCGGTTGATACGCCAGCTGCGACCCTACCTGGGCCAAAGGGACATTGAAACAGCGGTGCATGCACTCTACATGGGGCTACCCTTGTACCAAGTCCAGAAGCTTCAGTTAGTACAAAATATGGCAGCCAGATTGGTCACTGGTGCATCTAGGTTTGACCATATAACACCTAAGTTGAAAGATCTTCACTGGGTTCCCATTCACTTCTGGGCACAATACAAGGTATTGGTTATCACCTATAAAGCCCCACATGGCTTGGACCCAAGTTACTTGAGGGACCACATCTCCCCATATGATCCGCCCCACACACTTAGAACATCTGGTAAGAATTTATTGGAAACACCATCTTCCAAATATGTTTCCTCATCTCAAAAGGCCTTTAAAATAATGGCCCTGAGGATGGGGAATAGTCTTCCTGACGAGCTCTGTCTCATGACCCCCTTGGAAACATTTAAAAAGAGACTTAAAATCGTGCTCTTTCACCAAGCTTCCCCCCCCCCCCCCGAGGAGTGATAACCAATCTGCCTGTCTGACAACAATATTCTGCCCTTGCCCCTGGATGTCTGATGGTTTGATAAGCTATTGATGTTATATTTGTTCTTAGTATTTTATAAGATTGTTGTTTGTATTCTGATTTTAGTAGCCTGTAACCCTGCTTCGATCCATTGGAAGAGGTGGGGAAACACAAATATTATTATTATTATTATTATTATTATTATTATTATTAAGAGGCCAGAAGGTGTGTCTTTAGGACTGGAGCGTGGCTTTGGCACGGCTTCTGGCATCTTAGGATGCAGGCATAATTTAAACAGCATACCTCCAAAGTGACTTGAAGTAGCTTTATTTTGGCCTGTCTGTACGGGCCCTTAGTTATCTATGGTCAATAGGTTGTTGGTCTTTACATTGACTTTAGTTCCCTTACACATAGACCTTCACTTTTATATTCCTGGCATAACACCTGTGTTCAATTCACAGTTGCATAAATGGAAGTCCGAAGGTGTAATAACCATTTCACATGGCGTTGCAATCCTTGGATTGTATGCAACTAATGAACACCTTCAGTTTACTACTTGATTCACTGGGATTGCAGAGACAGCAGACACATTGGCAGACATGGTTCCTTTACTTTTAGCATGCAAGAAATAAGCACTCACATACTTACCCTGGATCCCACAGCTGTGGAACTGGTTATTGGTTGCTGAGACAAAGAGAAGAGATGTGAATGTTTGGCTTCTTGTCTGCTAGTTGTCCATCTCTGCTGTTGGTTTTAGGAATATAAGAAGCTTTGTTATACTTAGCTGGACTTAGCTCAGTATTGTCAAATTTAATTGCAGCAGATCTCTAGGTTTTCAATTTGGATAAATGTGCATTGTCTTATCAAGATAGCAGAGGGGAGAATCATTCAACATTTAGAATTTTCATTCAACTACTACATTCCTCTAGATGTTGGGAGATGTGAGAGATAATGATGCATCTCATAAAAAGAGTAATTAAATTGGCAAGACACACACGCACATTTTGGGCTCTCCATTGCTTGGAGCTATGACTAATAAGTCTTGTAGGATACCAAACAATAATCCTATCATTCAGACATTTTGCTTGGTTAGTAATTCAAAGGAACTGAGTAGCCTGGACATCATCACCATTTGATCCTAGTATGTGTATTTCAAGTGGGTTGCTATTAGATAATAAATAAATAATCTGGTTAACTGTTCATGCCTGGACTCCAACAGCCATTGGAAATATGAGAGATAACCTGTTTCCCCGAAAATAAGACATACCCATAAAATAAGCTGTAGCAGGATTTCTAAGCATTTGCGCAATATAAGCCATATCCCAAAAATAAGACATAGGGGTAGGTCCGGTGTGGAACAGAAGGGGGCAGAAAGGGAGCAGAAAGACTGGGGCCAATGGTTCTAAAGGAAATGGAGATGCAAGAAATTCAGAATGGAATTTCGGGTTTTGAGAGTTACCACGATGTTCCAGAAGAAGACAACTTAACTATATTTGAATAAATGTAGATTGTTGTACCATACTTAATGAAAATAAGACATCCCCTGAAAATAAGCCATAGCGTGTCATCATGAGGAAAAATAAATATAAGACAATGTCTTATTTTCAGGGAAACACGATAGTATTGGATCTCTGTAGCAGAGTAATCAGTTGGCAGGACAGAAGCTGAGCAATAATCAGTCCCAAACATACACACCCACATGGTATGTAGCAGAGAAAAGAAGTAGCCTACTCTTTGTAAAACATCCAAAAGCAGCTTTACTTACAAATTGCCTATTCATAAACACAAACACAAGTGGAGGAGAGATAGCGAAGAAGAAAATGGCTGTAGGTTAGAAAGTATAAAACAAGAGAGTTTGGAGGAAAAGAAATCTTTAACGAACAAGATGTTACCATAAATATATTGGTTGCCTTAACTCCTAGAGACTAATATGCCAACTAGCAAGTAGAACTTATAGGATGCTAAGGCTTCTAACTTTAAGACTAACTTCATCTCAGCATTTCTCATGTAGGAAAACTGAAAATACTAGCATGGAGTTATTGGGGCAACAATGACTAGCAAAGTGAACCTCTCTGCTTCTTTCACATCTTTAGTATGGCGAGCGGGAGAGTTTGTTCTCTCCCCCACCCTCTTTCATCTCTTAAGATAATGTGAAAACATTTTCCCTCAGAAAACATGTTTATGCAACATCAGCATCAAAAAGCCATTTTCTTGTTTTCCCTAATGACTTTATCAGACATACAGCAACACAATGAAAGATGTTGTTATTCCCTTTTCTTTCCTTGATCTTTATGTTTTCATGGAAACATCATTAGTGAGGATAATAGTGGTGCCAGAACAGATTCAACGCATGGGCCTGACGCTTTCGTCCTAATGGAGCAGGAGCGTAATCGGTTTGCCTCGAAGCTCCATCGTGCATGTCAGCAGCCATTTCGGAAGGATGAAGCTGCAGCTGCCTCCCCGGCTACCATCGTGAGGAAGTGCAGCAGTCGGGTTATTTGCTTCGACACAATTTCTGAGGGTAGATCCCAGCATCCGTGTTATTCTTATACTACATAGACCTGGGAGTGACCTGAATCTGGTGAACCAGAGACCCTTCCAAAGACATCTCTTCTTTGGGATGAATGGGTATTTCATTCTAATCATTTTTCTGAGCAGAGATTACCAGGATTTTCAGAAATCTGTATAAATGGAAAAGCAGGGATTTTGCCACTGGGAGTGTTTGAAACACAATAGTGTTTGAAACACAATCACACTAGTATTGGCAAGCTAGTTAACGTATCTGGTGGCACAGGAAACCATTGGTGTCACATACACAACTAAGTTCTTTACACATGCAGGTATTTTTAATTTTTGCTGATATGTAAGCAACATATTCAGTTCATGGTTGTCTAAGAAGAATTGTAACCTTCTCCTTTACTTTATCTTCTTCATTTATTTGCATCCCACCTTTATCTCAAAAGAAGAATTCTCAAGGAATTCTATAGGTATAACCATTTCACATAGGCCTAAAACCTATTGCAGGTCCCAGCTAGAGCAGTCCCATTAAATCAATTGAATTTACCTACATATTGACTGCTGGTAGAGGTAGTATATGTCTTCAAGTCACTTGTTGTCTTTGAGTAAACCCACGATTTTCATAAGATTGTCTTGGGCAAGGAGTATTCAGAGGTGGTTTGTCATTACTTTCCTCTGAAATATAGCCTACAGTACCTCGTCTTCTCTAGAGGTCTCCTTTCCAAATTCTAATCAGGCCTGATCATGCTTAGCTTCTGAGAGCAGATGGAATCCCATGCCTTCAGGATATTTAAGCTATTTTATGTACTGGCTCATCATTCAACAATTAATTGAATGAATTTGATCTAGTTTGGACTAAAAAGAAGATTCCAGACATCTTATTCTTGGCTGGTTCATTGATGCCTTCAGTGTTCCACATTATTGACTGATTTTTCTGAAACACCCACTGTGCTTTCTCCATTTTACAAGAGGACAGTAAGCATTGGCAGATGTGCAAACAGTTCTGCAATGTCAGTATTCAACAGGAGTAGTCGAACTACCATGTAGCGATGTTACTGTGGATTTACACTATGCATGCATGATGTAGGAGCTCAGCCATTACCTCTCTTCATGCCCCAAAGGATGGAATCAAATTCTTGATAAAGTCATTTTACTCTGGAGAATTCTTTTGTTCAGGAATGCCCCCAGATGAAGAGTGTTTATCTCATGTGAATGAACCATGACTAAGGATTTAAAATTTCTTAGCCTTGATTCCATTATTTCTTTTGAAATCTCACCTGTGTTTCAGTCTTATTTTTATTTTCTACCAAGTTTTCAGACTTAATTCTCCCCTCCCCCTCCTTTCCTGGAACAGAAATCTGTGTGTGGTTTGGTACTAACTTTGCAAATGTAAGCCGTAGTGTATGCTTTCCAAATATACACACGTTGAGTCATCTGCTTTGACTTGTGGATAGTACACAATGGGGAAAAAAGTCAGCTCTGATGTTTGCAGGTTTTTTCCCCCCCAATGATAGGAAACCAAATATATGTCCTTGCTTTCATGAATAATCATACAGACCACAAATTGGATATAGTTATGAATCATCCTCATTGTTATCATTCTCATCATCATCTGATTGAAGCAAATTTATTTCCCATCTCTAGCCATTAAAGATAAAATACAACAGAGAGAAGTTCCATGTTACCTGAAATACACACAAGACTTTATGTTACAGTCCATTTTGTGTCTTCTTTTGATGTACAGTAAAATGAGGTCTCAAAATTCTTAGGAGGTAGGAGGCAGAAACAAATGAAGGATTCCAGCACTAAAACTCCACTCTCAATTTCATTCTGAATTTTAAAGGAACTGTCTAAACTTGATCCAAGGCTTCAGCACCATAAACTATGCCTTTGCAGTTCCAACTAACACTCAAAGCAGATTCCAGACCCTAATGATATTACAAGCTGCCATTGTTTTTGTGTGATTAACTGTAAACTGACTGAAATAATGCAAGCCATTCTGGTAACAAGCTGTGCCCTTTTGTACAAGTTAGGAAGTTGCTGCTCTTTTGACTATTAACAGTAGTGTGCTTAAACAGGTCTTTTGAAGATGCTACCTTGACCTTTCAACTAATTAGTGATTTGTTCATCTGACAACCGCAGCTGTGTTCTCTAAGTGGATGGCTCTTTCCTGATCAAACTGACAGTTGAAATCTGCTTTCTCAAAGTGTCACTTGAGATTTGAATACTTTTGCAAACTTAATGGATAGCCACAAGTACAGAGGTTACAGAATAAACTTCTGATGCTTTTAACAGTAAACATACTTGTGAGACGTTTGTCTATTCCAGTGAACAATGTTTGACATAGAATAGATTTTCCCACGTTTCTATTTCTATGTACAGTTTGGCATGCTTCATAAATGAATCTTCTCCATTGGTTTCTCATAACGTGGTTGTTGTTAGCTCCAACCAGGTTCACTGAAGCAATGGGCTTTACCTACAGGCTGACTCTATCAACAATTGATCAAAAGGTAGCATTCAAGCTGAAACTAACTGAAATGATTCACACCCAAAATTCATAGTTGAGGAAGCTCACACATGTATCAATGGGAAAGGCCTGAATACAGTTGGCCCTCCACATTTGTGGCTTCAGCTTTTGCAGATTTGATTAATATCTACAAATGTCTACAAATATCAAGTTCCTGCAGCATTACTCTATGACCAGCTTTCACCCTAAATTTCATTAGAAGATGAAGAGATACCTCAGTAGAACACTTCTCTAGGCCTTTGTAGGTCCTCCAACACAATTCTGTGGTTACTTTCCAGTGGAGGTTGATCACAGCGTTGTGCTAGACGGCCTGCAAATGAAAATAGAGGTGTTATCACAGGTAAATAGTGTTTTGTTTTTGTTACTTTTCATTTGCAGTTTTTCAACTTTTATGGGTGGCCCATGGCAAATATGGAGAGCCCACAGCAGTCCCAACCAGAATAGACTCACTGAATCACAGGGATTTACATAAGTGTTAACTAAAACTCAACAGTACATTAAAAATACATTCTAGTTGTATGTACCAATGATGTGCCTCATGCACCGCATCCAAATGGTGCGGC
Source organism: Sceloporus undulatus (assembly GCF_019175285.1). Classification (NCBI taxonomy): domain Eukaryota; kingdom Metazoa; phylum Chordata; class Lepidosauria; order Squamata; family Phrynosomatidae; genus Sceloporus; species Sceloporus undulatus. The sequence goes on along the minus strand of NC_056523.1, from coordinate 328,062,493 downwards.
GCACAAGAGATGTCACCATGCTGCTCCGGGGTGCTAATGGCACCTTGGCAGTGGCAGAAAATGTTTCGTGGCTCCTTTTTCATGGCACATCATTGCCATGCCGTGCGGTCGCTGTGGCAACGATCCGTGGGAGAAAGGGGTGGTTTCTCACTGCCCCTTTCTGCCCATCGGTATCCCCCCTTAATCTTCACTTTGGATTTATATCTTAAATTGTAACATCTAATTTTAATCAGTTTTGGGATATGTAATCTAATACAATTTGCCAGTCCTCTAAGTATTTATTTGATAAATTATTTTGAAGATTTCTCATTAATTTGTCCATTTCTAAAATTCCTAATTTTCATTATATTCAGAGAGGAAGGAACTAGAAAGCATATTAATCTGAGAGTGGGAGAAGCTGGGGCTGTCAGTATTGTCCATCTAGATCCAGAGCTTTGAGTGCTTCACTCTTAATATGTTTGACGTTTAATGTTTGACTTTGGCTGAATCAGGATTGCCACTTTTCAGAGAAGCTCTTCTTCTTTAGGGCATATATGACAGAAATGTTCAGCATGTTTGGAGAAGAGAAAATTGAGAGGTAGAAAGATCTTCAAATTGGGCCTAACATATGGAAGATGGAGCAACCTTATTTTCTGCTGTTCCAGAGGCAAAATCCTTAAACTAATTTGTTTAAAATATTAAAAAGGTGATTCTAAATGAGTTTCAGGAAGAACATCCTGAAGGAAAGACCTTTTTAACAGTGGAAGAGACTGCCTCAGAATGTGATAAACTCTCTATATGGCTTAGGCATTCTAACAGGTCACATCTCTCTCAGTATGACCCTTTTTGGGCACTGAGGCCTTCAGGAAAGATCCTTTTAACCACCTTCACAGGTATAACTGGTAAGAACACTGAACGGAGCCTTCAGACCAGATCTAGAGGTTACAGAAGAGGTCCTTGTGTCAGTCCCACCACTTTTAACAAACATAACTAGTAAGATCTTCTCAGTGGCTGTCCTTAGGCACTATATAGAGTCTTCTCAGTGACTGTCCTTAGGCACTAAATCTTCCTTCTCAGGGGGGTTAGAATGGCCTCTCCCTTGCTGTCCCTCTGTTGGCAAGCAGATTTTTTAACAATTATTTTCAGCAACTTTTAAAACTTAAGATGTTAAGAGCAGTGCACAGCTTTTATTGGTTTTGGGGGTACGACTCTCTGGAGGACCTTACAGGCTGAAGGTTTTAAACAAGGAGAATTAACCAGACCTAATCCAAGTGAAAATGAGAGAAAAGGACAAGCTGATTTTGCACAAAAAACAATTATTTCTTTATTGAAAAGATTGGTGGTGTGTGTGTGTGTGGGGGGGAGGAATAGCAGAAGAAACCAGTAGAACAGTCTATGCTCAATGCAAGCTTGTTTTTCAAAGTAAAAGAAAGGGAAAACCACATAGAAGCTAAAATACCCATGAGGCCAAGGCTAGAGCTAAGCTTAAGGGACTAAGGCTAAAATGAAGACATAGATATTATGACCTGAAGGTGATGACTGGAGATTGGATGACTGAAGCAGCCCTAAGACAGGAAGAAAAGCAGGTCTAAGAGGATTCTCTCTATATGTCTCTATATTTTAAGGTCTTTCTAGCTTTGTGGGGTAGTCTCCTAAAACTAAAAGAACACCTCTGGATGAGGCAGAACATGACCTCAATGTTGTTGTGCTTTCAAAGGGCAGAGGTGAATTTGCCCTTCATATACTGAGAAGGATCAAACAATAGGGTTCATACACAGAACAAAGCCAATCAATACAAATATTTACCCTCTTTCAAATCCAGGTTTGCTTAACCTCTCTGAAGGCCGCAGGATACATCACAATGGGGGGATGTACCAGTCTGAATTTGACTCTAGGACCTCCCATGGATAACAAAATCTGTGGATGCTCAAGTCTCATTAAATACAATGGCATAGCAAAATGGTGTCCCTTATATAAAATGTCAAAATCAAGGTTTGCTATTTGGAATTTATACCTTTTTTAAAATATTTTCAAACCATGGATGCCTGAATCCATGGATAAAAAAAATCTGTGGATTAAAAAGGCCAACTATATTGTACTTATGCCAAATTTTAGTCCCAATGTGGAAGGGGAAATGGGATACTGATGATGATGGGGCCTAAATAGTGTTATCCAGGGCTATCTTGTCTGATCTTTAAAGCTAAGCACTTGGTTGGCACTTGGATGGGTGACCACCAATGAATACCAGATGTTGCAGACTATATTTCAGGGAAAGGAATAAGTAAAGCCTCCTCTGAGTATTCCTTGCCTAAGAAAACCCTCGGAAATTCATAGGGTCACCATAAGTTGACAAGTGACTTGAAGGCACATATATATATATATATACACACACACACACACAATACACGTGGTTGTCCTGTTTTGGCTATGTTGTAACATCCATATTCAGTTCACAATAGTGTAAACACAGCTCTTCAGGTGTAACCATTGCACATATAGCTGTGCTTTCCTGGACAGTGCAAAACTATTCACCAGTGCCTTCAATGGACCACATGATTCACTAGGACTAGAGGAACAGAAATTGTACATTTGGAAATACATAAGTGATTGGTCAGTGTTGGTATTCATCTGAAGAGTGGTGTACTGAAATCACCACTTAACTATATGCGTGAAGATTTACCCAATGCAAACACAATGCAAAATAAGTATGTTCCAAAAATGTGCAAAATGTCCCTATAACATCAATAGAAAGAACTTTTAGTCTTTTCAAGGAAAGTAAAAAGAATAGGAGTAAATGTGAAACTGACTGATTGGTCCATCTAGGTTTTGAGTGCTTACCTTGTAAAAGCCTGACATTCAGTTATTGCATATTCTGCTCTGTTGGTAGGTTGCTACTCTTTTTTCTAAGAGATGCTTAATCTTTAACAGTTATAAGGCAGGCAGTTATAAGACAGTCCTGTTCATGCTGGGGCTAATTCTCCTATTTGGTTGGCACAATTTTTTGTGAATTTTGTTTGAGAATGTTTTTTGAGTAACATTTCTCCAAATGAGCACACATTTTTCTATACATTTTATGGAAGAAACTTAAACTGGAAGAAAATGAAACTGATTGTTCATGGTTCATTGAGAAACACAATGCCCAGAATCCTGTTGCTGTCATTTGCTGTTGTGGCGGTGGTTAACTGCCATCAAGTTGACTTTGACTTATGCTGTCCCTATTAATGAGAAACTTCCAAGTCGCCCTGTTATCAGCTATCTTGCTCAGATCCCACACATTCAGGGCTGTGGCCTCCTTCATTGAGTCTATCCATCCAGAATGTGGACTACCTTTTTCCTACTGTCTTCTACTTTGCTAAACATCATTGGTTTTTCTAGTGAGTCCTGTCTTCTCATGACAAGATCAAAACACCTCAGTCTCAGTCAATAGTCATCTTGGCTTCTAGGGAGAGTTTGGCCATTTATTTGTCTTCTTAGTAGTCTACAGTATCTGTAAAACTTTTCTCCAGCATATGTATGTCATACATATCTGTAACTTCACTTACACATACTGTTGCACTGTTTTGACCTTTATGCAGCAGGCATGTTTGGTTCATGGTTGTATAAGCAGAGTTCCATAAATATTTAGCACTCAGTTGCTCATCCATGGAGGACTGTTCATCCATGCTTATTCATTGGCAGATAATTGGTTGCACAATGTTGGTGTTCAGCAGCAAATAGCACAATAATTTCATAGCACCACAAAGTTGTACACTATAGAAGCACAATGTAGGATCTCAGCTGGTAAATCTATAAATGGAATGGCAAGGAATAATCAATGGATGAGATTCCATATCATGTTCATGCAATATAAATTTGCAAGCATGCAATAAAGTGGTAGTTACGCTATTCCACCCCTCTTCTGAATTGCACTATTATCCCATTAATTGCATCTCTGCCAATGTGCTTGCTTATTGTCCCATTGTGCCATAAGATTGCACAGTGGCGGCTTCTGCCATCCCAGTGAATCAAGTGGTGTTTTGAAAGCAAATAGTTATACATAATCCAAGAATAGAAAAAATGATTGTTGAATTTAGTTGCTCATTCATGGATGTCATACAACCATCCACACTTCCAGAACTCCACTTATACAATGCAAAGGGAATTTGTAGCACCTCTGAGACCAAATGAAAGAAAGAAGACAGCCACGTAGAATTTGGAGACTTGAGTCTACTTGTTAGATGCATAGAGTCTAGATTCAAGTCTACAAAAGTTCATGCTATCAACGTCTTTCTTTAAGTTAGTCTCAAAAGTACTACAGGATTCCTTTTCAAACTGGTTTTCAAGACTAACACAGCTATATCTTTGAATTCCACTTACACTTCTGAAGTTATTTAATTGTCAAAACAGCAGAATCACATTTGTAAAGGAACTTACATTTGTGCAAAACACAAACAGCATCTCATCCCATATTTCTGAAGTTAAGCTTTTAGTACCAGGTTTAAGACAGGCAGCCATGTGTAGTGGTTTGAGTCTTGGACTGGGACTCTGAAAGACCAGAGTTTGAATCCCCATTAAGCCATGAAAACCCACACTCAGAGGAAGATAATGACACCTCTTCTGAAGAAAATGTGCCAATAAAGCCCCAGGAGAGGATTGTCATAAGGTCCGTTACAACAACAAGAAACTACACAAACTAGAATAGTTTTCTTAGCTTCTGATGATTCTTTTGAAAAATTAAATTAAATTGCTGAAAAACAATATTGTATCTCTGGATAAACCGTCTTGGCTTTACCAAGTGTAATAAAACATGCCCAATTAAGTAACCCAGGAAGTATCTATAAAAGGCTTAGGCCTGAACACTTCATAGCAGAACACAAGAATAATAGTCAAGATCTACACTGGGGGTTGATGGTTATATCACTGCAAGTGAAGTTCCACTCTGATTGTACTACACACCTTTTGTATTCAATGGCAATATTAGGCAACCAAATACATAACCAAATGCACAGCTGAATGCACAAACAAAGATGCAGTTAAACCCACAATCTGATGCACAAGCCATGTGCAACAGTGGCACCTGTGGAATTCCATTTTCACACTTTGAAATGAACATGGACATTTGTGAGGACCTCACAGAGGGCTTCTACCATCGTCGCCCCCTCCCTTTGGAACAGGCTCCCCGTAGAGCTCCGCTCCTCCGCATCGTTAGTTTCTTTTAAAAAGAACTTAAAAACGCATTTATTTCAGTTAGCATTCCCACCTTAGATAATTTATTCTTTTCTCTGCCCCTTGTTTTTCCTTCTGACCTCGGACTGTTGTAATTTGACTTTTCCATTTCTTGCCCCTGATATATGTAATTTGTATTGTTTATTCCCATGTAGTGATGCTTTTAATCCTATACTGTAATGTTTTTAACTTTGTATTTTACTGTTTTAATCCTCTGTAAGCCATCTTGATCATACCTATGGAAAGGCGGGGTATAAATAAAATTATTATTATTATTATTATTATTATTATTATTATTATTATTATTATTATGTTGGACCAAGATATCCACCTGCTTATTTACATATGAGTAAAACACCAACAAGATTCCATAGAACAAAACATAAAGATACACAATCCACAAATTAATGCTCAATATTAATATGACTCATGAAATGAATGTTAATCTAAACTATACAGAGGAGCGTTTGCACGTAGGCTTTGTTTTCAATATGCATCTAATGCTAGGAATAACTGTAATATCTCAGTTTGTTATACTGCCATGAATTCCACAATAGTAAATCCTGTCTTCTGAATAACTGCAAAATAGGCCTGTGTGGATCAATGGTCAAGATGCATGGCTAGCAACCCATTATGCACTTAGAACTCATAGAGAAACTTCACATTTTGATTTAAAGAAGCTTTTGGTTTTTAATGTATGTGGCAGATAAAGCTTTTAATTCGGTTTCAACAGTTTCAAAAAGGCAACTCTATATATGCTTTTATCATCTGTGTAAAACTGTTGCACATGGGCCAAAAAATAATTTAAAAAATCACTCCACATGTGTAGTGCAATTGACACTGGCATATGCCATTGACAGGAGGCCAGCCCAAGTGTGAAACTAAAATGTCATGAAAAATATGCAGTGAACTATGCACACGTGCATGCACAATTGATGCATGTATGTACACTCTACAATGACAGTGCATGCATTACTTTAGATCTGCAATCTCCAACTGAATATGGATGTTGTACATCAGCTTCCTTAGGGGAAATGAATATGTTTAAGCCACCTACAAGATCCTGGCCCATATGCACTTAAGTGCACATTTCTATGTGGGTTTTATAAACAAAGCAAAGCATGAAGATTAATGCAGAAATTGGACAGATTACAGGCACGGGCCAGAAACAACGCCAATCCATCCATCCCTAATGCGATCTAGCTTCCTGGTGTTGGTCTCACTTAGCCTAGAAATATCTATGGATAAAGCTGGATGTATTTGTAATAATCATGTCTAACTTATCTCTCCCCTCTTCCTTTATCCCTCCTCCCATCCACTCCCTCATCCACTTCATGCTGTTTATCAGCCCCTTTCCACCATGTTCTTGAGCAGTGAATTTCATAAAAAACATGTCGGAGGGAAAGCGAAGCTCACTTTTGAGTATCATCGGCTCTGGGATGCTGGCTGGGAAGCTAATGATTTATAATACATTAGAGGAGTGGGCATGATAAAAGGCAGTGGAAAAGATTTCTCTTGCTCTATTGCCGCTGGTCCTTGCATAACTTAAGCAACAAGGTGCCTCTTGCAAACGGCGCGATTTTAACCTGAAGCTATTACCGGTGTTTGAGATAACATATTGTTTAATCCTTCCAACTTCAGCATGAATCATTCTATGGGATAAAGAGAGAGAGAGAGAGAGAGATAGATGGTCTTATAAGGGAAATACAGAGTGAGCATCAGTGCTGAGTGATACAAGAAAGGAATAAAGCAAAAGCCACTTGGTCTGCTGAAATGGGGGCAAGATTGACACTGCAAGATTTCTCCCAATTAATTTCCTGTTTAAAAAATAATGCAGATATTTTAAGGAATATGAAAGTCCATGAATTTTAGGAAATGTCCCGTGTTTAAAAATGGAGCCATGTGATATATTCCTCTACTTCTTCAATTAATCTGCCAGGATTTGTTTTCCTTTCTTATCTCTCGCCAGCACCCCAAACAGATCTGACTAAAATAATTACAAACCTAATGCCCATTAAAGTAACTTATTGGCATGTGGAAATACTTGGGCTTTGTTTAGGAGGCTCCAAAATTACAGACAATTTCAGCTCTGTCTTCTTTGTCCAGGGGCAGGAAATTATTGCATGGAGAAATACTCCCAATATTAAGGTGTGGGATTGAAAACTCAAAACTGGCTCGTATTGCACACTCTGGCAGCCAGGCAAGTGCAACGCAGGTGCAGCCTGGACCCCAGCCATGCTTATGCCATAGCTTTTCAAAAACTGGAGCTCGCCAATCAAGACTGAGGCCCCAGAGCCAATGTGGTGCAGTGGTTTGAGCATCAGACAATGACTCTGAAGAAATCTTGCCAAGAAAACCCTATGATAGGTTTATCTTAGGGCTGCCATAAATCAGAAATGGTTTGAAGGCACACAACAACAATTGAGGCTCCAAGAAGCCAGCAACCACAGAAAAATTCTCTCACCTCAGCAGATGCATGTGGGTCATGGGGTTCAGGCTTCTTCCCACTCTGTCTCAGTAACACAAAGGCTGGCATATAGTCAGTGATTTATGCATGTATAAACTACCATGTGACAATGGCTGGACATTTTCAGTTAAATTCAGTTAAAACTCTTGTGCATGTTGATATTTTGTTGTTATGTTTTCCATCTGAAAAATGTTGAAAGTCAACATTTTCCAATGGAATCTTTCTGTGAATTTGAGAATTGACCAGCATGGGACTTCTGATGCTTTCTATTGTTACTGATTTTCACACCACCAATCCCAGCTCTCTTGCTCTCAGACTCCAACTTTTCTCTCCCTTTTCCTCTAGGCTACCCGGTTCCATTCCATTATGAAATCTTCATCCACGCTGAGAAAACTATAGAACTGCAGGCTGTCAGGGTCTCTGTGGCCGGCAAATGTTCCTCTCCTTCTACTGTCTTTCACCTTTCATAGTATGATTTCCTTTTCTAATTTTTCCTTATGGTCAAAGTATGACAGCCACGGTTTAGTCTTTTAATTTATCTTTTAGTTTGCTCTAATTGTTAGAACACAAGGGTCAGATAGCCCAATCCCCTCCCCTGCAAGAATACACCCCTAAAGCATTCCTGGAAGATGTCTATTCAACCTATGTTTAAAGACCTCCAAAGAAGAAGAGTCTGCCACCCTCCAAGATAGTCCATTCCACTGTTGAAAAGCTATTACAGTCAAGAAGTTCTTAATGTTTAGATTAAATCTCTTTTCTTGTAACTTGATTTCATCAGTTCATGACTCTAAAGAAGCAGAAAAGAAGCCTGCTCCATCTTTTACATGACATCTTTCCAGATATTTAAAGATAGCTATAATGCCACCTCTCTGGCTTCTCTTCTTCAAGCTTCACTTGTTCAGCTCCTGAAGTAACTCCTTATCAGGCTTGATTTCCAGACCTTTGATTATTTTGGTTGTCTTTTTCTGGACACATTGCAGATTAGTGATATCCTTTTTGAATGGTGATGCCCAGAACTGGACACAGTATTCATGGTGAGGTCTGGCCACAGCATAATAGAGTGGTATTACTATTTCACTTGATCTGAACACTCTACATAATTGCATCAACATTTTTGGCTACTGAATCATCGTGCTGACTTGTATTTACCTTGTGGCCTACTTAGGGTTTGACTACACTGGCCAGAATACTCCATGCTGCTCCCAGAATATTCTGTTTCCGGAACTACCCTGGCAGGTGGCTTTCTATACGTCTGGCATGACTTGCTCTCTCTGAGGCCAGAAATCAACATCGATCACATTTCTGAGGACTTTATTGTGACTTCAGAAGGAGCAACTTCCACCTGAAAGGAAGAGAAAGGCCTGCCAGCTCCATCAGGTCTGGCCTAGAGTAAGAAGATAAGCCCTCCCTTTGTCATCTGATGTCATCCAGCAGAGAGGGAGAGAAAGGCCTGCCAGCTACATCCCACTTTGCCTAAAGGAAGAAGCAGAGCCCTTTCTCCAGTCCATTTGCCTTGGTCCAGGCCTCCGAGGGAGAGAAGAATTGCTGGACCTGATCTCCTTCCCCACCACCATTCCCTTCTCCTTTTGTGTTGTGTCTAGATTGTATGCCTGAGGCCAGGGAACCATCTAATTAACCATTTTTCAAGCTGCTCTGAGAGACTTTGTGGCTGAAGAGTGGGGTATAAATACTCTAAATAAATAATAATAAATTATAACTTGCACCAGCAGCAAGTGTGAACAGCCCCCCCCCCTCCAATATTGCTAGGGAATGTTCTGAATTTTCCTGTAAAATCTAGAGCAAAAGGTGAATTCTTTGAAATCATTTTAGGCAGGGATTGGACAGGTTTAGTTTGGAACTGGCCTTCTAATGTGAAGACTGCCCTCACTCAAATAAAGGATTTGTCTCTGCATCGTGTAAACACATTGCAGTGAGGGTGGGAGAAATTGGTTTAATTGGCCTGTATAGACATACATCAGGGAGCTCTGGTAGCACAGTGGTTAAATGACATTACTGTCCATGGAATCCTTAGCACTCTTCTCCAGCACCACATTTAAAATGAGTTTGGCCCTATATAGACTGACCCGAAAGGCTGGCCTGTGGACAAAGTTAGGGCGCAGTGTCCTTATGATTCATGCCCTGGCTCCACCCCATGTCACCATGATGACAGCACGCAGCATCATGATGCAGCTCTGGCACTGCGTTCAGATGATGCAGCACCAAAGGGGCACCATACAGCTGTACCACCATGGCTACGACACACTTTGGAGGGTGCAAAAGAGAGGACTTAAACACCCTTTAAAGTCCAGATCAGGGCCACAGCATGAGGTTGCCATGGCCCTGATCTGTCCAGGAAAGGGGCAGCATCCTGCGACCCCTGGGTTAGTCTGTATAGTCCCTTGATTTTCCTCCTATCCTCATTCTTAACTGTCCAGCTGTCAGATCCATACATAGCAATAGAGGATACAATGACTTATACGATTCTAATTTTAGTGCTGAGTTGTATATCCTTGCATTTTAGGATCTTTTCTAATTCTTTCATAGCTGTCCTTCTCATTCTTAATCTTCTTCTGATTTCCTGGCTGCAGTCTCCACTTCCATCAGTGTTTTATCCCAGGTATGAGCATTATTTTACTATTTCTATTTCTTTGTTGTCTAATTCAAATTTGTGTAGGTTCTCTGCAATCATTATTTTTGTTTCCTTTATGTTCAACAGTAGGTCTGCCTTTGTACTTTCTTCCTTGATTTTTCTTTGTAGTTGTTCCAGGTCTTTGAAGTTTTCTGCAAGTATTATGGTGTCATCTGTATATCTCAAATTGTTGATATTCCTTCCTCCTTTCTCTCAAGATGCCAGCCACAGATGCTGGTGAAACGTCAGGAGGAAAATCTTCTAGAGCATGGCCACATAGCCCGAAAGAAACACACACAAAAAACCATTCCTTCCTCCAATTTCCACTCCTCCTTCTTCTGTGTCCAAGTCTGCTTTTCTTACAATATGTTCTGCATATAAGTTGAACAAGTAGCAGCCTTGTCTGACCCCTTTGACAACTGGGAACCATTCTGTTTCTCCATGTTCTGTCCTGACAGTAGCCTGTTGTCCTGAGTACAGATTCCTCATCAAGACTATCAGATGTGTTGGCACTCCCATGTCTTTAAGAGTGTTCCATAGCCTTTCATGATCTATGCAGTCAAAGGCTTTGCTATAGTCTATAAAGCACATGCTGATTTTCTTTTGGAACTCCCTGGTGTGCTTCATTAGCCATCGTATATTTGCAATATGGTCCCTACTGCCTCTTCCTTTTCTGAACCTTGCTTGGACCTCTGGGATTTCTCTTTCCATTTAAGTTTGGAGTCTACGTTGTAGAATTTTGAGCATAATTTTGCTTGCATGGGATATTAGTACTATGGTTCTATAGTTGCTGCAATCTTTTGTTTCTTCTTTTTTGTATCTCAATCATTTCCAGTTTGTTGGCCATTATTTTGTTTTCCTTATCTGTTGACATATGTGAATTAGCACTATAATTGACTCTGTCAATGTGGATTGCAGCAGTTCAATTGGAATATCATCTGGTGACTTGTTTTTGGGGGGTTCATTTTCATATGCCTCTTTAATAATAATAATAATAATAATAATAATAATAATAATAATAATAAGAAGAAGTTTTATTTATAGACCACTATTCTGCAATGATCATAGCGGTGTACAGTAAAAATTGCAATACAATACAAAAAATTGCAAGGCCTCTCTCCCCCTCAAGATAGTGGTTGGGGGGAGGGCTCTTAGTCTTTCCAGGCCAGGCCTCGTCTCTCCCCCTCAAGATGGTGGTCGGGGGGAGGGCTCTTAGTCTTTCCAGGCCAGGCCTCGTCTCTCCCCCTCAAGATGGTGGTCGGGGGGAGGGCTCTTAGTCTTTCCAGGCCAGGCCTCGTCTCTCCCCCTCAAGATGGTGGTCGGGGGGAGGGCTCTTAGTCTTTCCAGGCCAGGCCTCGTCTCTCCCCCTCAAGATGGTGGTCAGGAGGAGGGCTCTTAGTCTTTCCAGGCTTTGTTCCATGTGTCCTCAATTCTGTCATCACTTTTATATAGCTCTTCTGTGTATTGCATCCATCATCTTTTTATTCCTTCCTGAATTGAATTGTGTTAGTTTTATTGTCATAGAGTGTTCCAGTCTTTGGTTTGAACCTTCCTTTGATTTTCCTGACCTCATTCTCCCCTTTTTGTTATTGTCTTCTACTTCTCTGCATTACTCATTGTGGTAGTTTTCTTTATCTTTATGCACTACCTGTTGTAGTGTTGCAATAATGGTTCTTAGCTTGTTCCTATCTCCTTTTTGTTTTGCTTCTCTTGTTTCCTTTATTGCTTGTAATGTTTTATCTGTCATCTATGGTTTCTTCTTCTTCTTTTTTCCCATTACATTTTAATTTATTGAAAAAGCTGGGTTCAAAACATAGTTTGTGATCCAGGGTTAATTTCCCAAATCCTGGTTTAAACAAGGGGCATCACTACATGATATTACAGCATGATCCTACATATTACAGGGACACACACATACACGGGTGCTGACTTCATATAGTCTTTGTATCAAGGATAATGTACAGTTCAGGACCCTGCAGAAAGAGGCTAGGTTTTGTTTAAAAACAATCTTTTCTTTAAGATGGAAAACAGAGCTGGTGGTGATGCAAACATACTACAGCACCACAGCACATGTTGTACATTTAAAAGAATCCAGGTTCCAGCCATAGCATTTCTAGTTGAAAGGTTCTTTGACAGATCTCCTTTGGCTAAGAGCCTGAAGTGTCACTTTCACATTTGACGATCCTGAACTATCTAACTCAGTAGAAGACAACTTCACCTGGTTGTATATATGGATTGCAGCAGCCTTTTGAGATTTGACAGCACTGATAAGGATTTATACTTAGTTACCAAGATATTAGTTTGGTTGTAGTTGCTCAGTGATGCAGACAATGCATTCTGCACATGTTCAAATGTTTTCTTTCTTTTATTCTTAAAAGATAAGACAAGGCTTTTAAGTCCAAAGATGTCTGCATGTTTCCCCAGGACAATAATACCCCTCCCAAGTGTATGTGTGGCAAGTATGAGGTGTAAAAGAAACAAACACATTGCTCTAACCAGCTTTTCCTAATTTGTGTGCTTCCTCCACAATGAGTTGTTCTCTCATGGGACTGGTGACAATGATCTAATCAATTGGGTCATGAGTAAATGAAAATGCAGAAGAGTAGCAGGAACAGAAATGTTGTGGAAAAACACATCGAAAGGTTTCCCCCAGTATTTACCTGTATTGCATCAACTTCAAGTAGGCCTCTAAATAGAATGTGACGGTCTTACAAACACAATAACAACCTTCGACAAATGAGAATAACAAACACCTCAGGAGCTTGGGAACCTTCGCAATTCTGCTGTTGTCAACTCTTTCGGTAGCTTTAATTTCCAGCGGTAAGCACAAACTCCTAGAGAGTGTTGTCAAAACCACAATGAAGTTATGTCATTGAATATTAAAGGACTGGCCCACAGACTGCCAAACACCCAGATTTGAATTTCATGCTCTCTACTAAACATCAAGACAAATATGTCTAATTTCATAAAAACCTTTGCCAGCCACAGAGAACCTGACAGCCTGCAGTGCTATAGTTTTCTCGGCACAGATGAAGATTTCATAATGGAATGGAACTGGGTAGCCTAGGGGAAAAGAGAGAGAAAAGTTGGAGTCTGGGAGCAAGGGAGCTGGGATTGGCTGTGTGAGAATAAGTAACAATAGAAAGCATCAAAAGGCCCATGCTGATCAATTCTCGGATTCACAGAAGGATTCCATTGAAAAATGTTGACTTTCAACATTTTTCTGATGGAAAGCAGAACAACAAAAGATCAACATGCACAAGGTGGGGCATACCAATGCTACAAAAACACCACATTAGGCACAGACTGTTGGGTAAATTCAAAGAATGAGGGAATGTTGTGGTCACTGTTAGAAAATGCTATGATAACCACTAGGTAGTCTTCTGAATTTGACTTTTAAATCCCTTCACATCTCCTTACCTAGTAATGGCAGTTGGAAACCTTTTCCAGAAATCCTAGACATGATACTTACTGGTCAAGGGTAAAGGGGGGTCAATCAATCAAGTTTTATTTGTCTGTGTCACAACACCATTACAAAACATTCAGATAATGCAGTGTTCTGCTGGCATACATAATTAGACAAAGGAAACACAATCAGGTTTTTGAAAAGTGCAGGAACAAAACAATAAGTTACAGGATGAAATGTTGGGCCAAGAATAATAATGGCAGCTACAACAAGTGATCTGATAAAGGGGGTTATAGAACAAAACATGTTGAAGGCTGAAAGTTTCTCATACTTTCCTTAAAAAGGTCACTTTTTTATATCATTGATCAACATGATGTGGTCCACCAGATGTTGCTCGTGAATCACCAGGTTCCATCAGCTGTGGTCAGCCTAGACAATGATGTTTATCACACTATGCTCTTAAAGAGCTACTATTCCAGTGTGACTCCTCTAGCAGCCTCCTGTTGCATGCTGGGATTGGCAGTTTTAAGGAGCTGAACTTCTCTGCCTGAGAATTCTAAATACCCCTCCTTAAAACTGCCAATCCCAGCATGCAACAGGAGGCAGCTAGAGGAGTCACACTGGAATAGTACCTCTTTAAGAGCATAGTGTGATAAACATCAATGCTAGGAAATGCAGTACTAAAACACCTGAAGAGATTAATAATTCCCACATCATATCTTCCAACTGTTCTGATTTTGCAGGGACAGTCCTGATTAATCCTCTGATGTTCCACACTGTGCAATGCATCCAAAATTTCCCAGTTTCTGTCTCTTTCTCCTACTTTCCCCATGTCCTGATTTAATTCCTGGGTTCAGTGCTATTCAACATCTTTATCAGTGACTTGGATGACTGTTCAACATCTTTATCAATGATTTGGAATAAGAGTGCATGCTTGTGAAATTTGCAGAGGACACCAAATTAGAAGTAGCTAACATTCCAGAGGATATGATCAAAATTCAAAATGACCTTAATAGAGAGAAAGCTGGACTAAAATGAACAAAACAAAGTTCAGCTGGAAGAAATATAAGGTACTGCACTTAGGCAGGGGAAAAATGAATGAATAGATACAGGATGGGGAGCACCTGGCTTAACAACAGTAAATATGAAAGGGGTCTAGGAATCCTAATAGACCACAAGTTGAACATGAGTCAACAATGTGATGTGGCAGCTGAAAAAACCCAATGTGATTCTAGGATGCACCAACAGAAGTATAGTGTATACACTGAGGGGAGTAATAGTACCACTGTATTCTGCTTTGGTCAGGCCTCACCTGGAATATTGTGTCCAGTTCTGGGCATCGCAATTCAGAAAGGATGTTGAGAAGGTGGAGCATGTCCAGAGGAAGTCAACCAAAAAGGTGAACTGTCTGTAAACCATGCCCTATGAGGAGAGACTCAGGGAACTGGATATGTTTAATAATAATAATAATAAGAAGAAGAAGAAGAAGAAGAAGAAGAAGATGAAGAAGAAGAAGTTTATTTATAGCCCACCTCTCCCAAAAGATCAATGTGGGTTACAATCACAAAATATATTAATAAAAATATCAGTAAAACATATATAAAATAAAAGAACACAATCCCCTTAAACTCCCATTTCAACTAACCAACAACAATTATGAAATACAATTAAATTAATAAATTATAAATTATTTAAAAAAACACAGTTTCAAAATGAGGCATCATGAGGCAGACACAGGAGAACCATACAAATGCTACAGGATGGTCAGTCGGGGAAGGCCTGCCAGAAGAGATCCGTCTTGACAGGCTTCTTAAATGCATCAAGAGTCGTAATAAGACAGATCTCCTCCTGCAGGTCATTCCAAATTTTTGGAGTGGCAGATGAGAAGGTCCTCTGGTTAACTGCAGTCAACCTGATTTTCCTAGGCTGCAATAGCCTGGAGAAGAGAAAGTTAAGAGGTGACATGATAGCTCTGTTTAAATATTTGAATGGGTGCCATATTCAGGATGGATCAAGCTTGTTTTCTGCAGCCCAGGAGAAAAGGACCTGGAGCAATGGATGCAAACTACAGGGAAAGACATTCCACCTCAACATTAGCAAGAACTAAAACCCCACACCAGATAGCAATGATAAATGAAAAAACTTTCTCCAAATTGTTGGCACAGATGTGGTTAAAAAGGAATGTACATTCATATGCGGTGGTAGTCGCCCTATGTACAAAATTTTTGGTTATATGTGATACAGGAGATAAATAGGATGATCGGGAGAAACTTTCAATTTGATAAGGAGAATTGTTTAACTCTGAATTTGAGAAACTTCAGATTGAATAAAACAGAAGATTACATAATAAAAAAAATTGTTAAGGGCCGCATATTCTGTAATTGCATAGGGTTGGAAAAATAGGCAATGTTGTGTGTGTGTGGGGGGGGGGGTTGGTCACATTATAAAAATATAATGGTCAAATAAATGAAATGGTCTGGTGGGAGAAATGGGGATGGTGGATTGAGAAAGTTAAAGTTGAAAGTGGGTACAACAAAGTTAGAGAAATTATTAATAAAATAACACACATTATGTGTACTGGCTACTAATTTACTTGGCCATAGCCATCAGAGAGTGGGAAGAGGGAGGGGAGGCGAGGGGTGAAATGTATGTGATCTAATAATGATAATATTTTGTAAAGTTTTATTGTATACGTTGTGTTATGGATCATAAAACTCTTTAAATTTTTTAAAAAACCATTAGCAAGAACTTCCTGACAGTAGAAGCTTCTTGACAGTGGAACACACTCCCTCGGAGGGTGGCAGAGTCTTCTTCTTTGGAGGTTTTGAAATGGAGGCTGGGTGGCTATTTATTGGGGGTGCTTTGATTGGGTATTCCTGCATGGTGGGGAGGGGGTTGGACTAGATGGCCCTTGTGGTTCTATGATTCTAAGAATTCAGTACTGCCTTTCCCAGTAGTGGTGTCAAAAGAGAGATTTGACCCACAATGGGTGATACCCAATCTTAGATTGTAAGCCTGAGGGCAGGGAACCTTCTAACTAAAAGATTGTATGTACAGCGCTGTGTAAATTTACAGCGCTTTATAAATAAAGGATGATAATAATAATAATAATAATAATAATAATAATAATAATAATAATACCCAAGAGAGTGGTGAGCCCCAATCTAGCCCTCTACCCACTGTGCGTATAAGGTGCCTGCCACTGCTTCTTTTCCTGCTCCACTGGCTCCCTCCACTGAAAGAGGGTGGCAGATGCATGCCCACCCCTGCTGGTCTCCCTCCTGTCCTCACTCTCTCCACTGAAGGAACTGAGAGGAAGGGGAAGCACACCCTGCTAGCCTCCCTACTGCCCAACAGCAGGAAAGCCCAAAAAAGAAGCCCTATTCTCGCCTTCACTTCACTTCACTGCCTTGCTTGCTTAGCTGCCCAGTTTTCATCTGTGAAATATTGAAGGGCATGCAACACCTGTTCTATAGAACTGTGCCATCCTTTGGGGATTTTCACTAAGGACCCTAGTAGTCAATGCACGAAAAGCAGTGGAGGAGCAGGAGGAAGAAACCTTCAGTGATGGCAGGGCCACAGGAGACAACATGGAGACTAAGGTGATGAGAGAACTGATGGTCAAAAGAGGAGGAGAGGCCATCTGACACCAGTCACTCCTGGTCCCATTTTGTTTCCATTCTGGAAGCCAGAATGGCCTTTTCCTTCTGTTGGTAGGCTAGAAGTATTTTGTTCAGACAGGCTTATAAAACAGAACATATTTAAAGAATGGGCTAGGGATGCTGTATTGTTTTAACGGAACTATTTTCAGGAGATTTTTATCTTTTTAATGAATTTTATTATTTCAGCTTGAGGTGTGAACTGTTTTAATACTGTACATGCTTTATTCTATTTTAATGATCCCTTTTTGTTAATTTTTGTTGCATTTTTCTTTTAAACTGTGAGCCGCTTTGAGATCCAACTTTTGGGGAAAATCAAGAAATTGCTACTACTACCACCACCACTAGTAAGTAGAAGTACTAGTGATAGTAATAATAATAGCAGTCTTTTTGAACTTTCCTCCTTGACCTTCCTAAGTAATTGCTCAAGGTCTTTGTTTGTTAGCTGTTACACTAATAGCTGTAGCTATTTGGCTAGCTATAAAGTAACATGACCAAGGCCATTTCCTTGTCTCAATCAAATTCTCCAACATCTCCATGTGCCATTGTTTGTCTATCACTTTCTGGGTTTGGGCTTCCTCCTTGGAATATTCTCTTCAGTTATCCTCCTGACTAACATTGGAATTTGGTTTGCCATAGAGTCCTTCATGTGTCTCAGTCCCATGAATAGACCATGCATCTGTTCTTGCTGACTTTCTACATGTCACCCTGTACTGATTTGATTTTTCAATCTGTACTGCCCTCTTAAACTATAACTTAATAGGGGCCCTTGCAACCCTTAAATAGGACAGCAGCATAACTACATGAGTAGCTACATAAGTGTTGATTTACACCACGCATGCAAGTTGCAGTATCACGGCCAATATATTTCTGATATGTAGTCTTGGGTTGGCCACATCTTCTTTGGGTTTCATTAAAACTGAGCCCATGACTAACCTTTGTCTAATAAAGCTATGCTATTCTTCAAAGTACTTACTTTCAGATGATGGTTTCAGATGATGTTACTTCTGAGTAAGACAGTGTCTTTGGGCATAGCAGCCTTAGCAATTTTCATTTCCAACAACCAAGTCTCCCATTAAGAAAAAGGCAGGATGGGGCAATGCATTTGCAGGCAAGGATGCCATTGCAGTCAAGGCAGCTTAGCAAGGGGTTCATGAGTGATGGTTCGCATGGTGACATTGACTAAGTTGTCTCTACTGAGGGCAGAAGCGCTCAGACAATCTCCATCACCACTTTCCCATTAGAAATCTTGATCTCTCCTGAGGAAGCCGAGAAACGAGCGAGGCTCCCTTCATTACTCCCCAGCTGGCAGACAGTTTGAAAGGAAGGATATTACAAATGTCACTCTTGCTGTTTCTAGACATACCAGGGAAGAGATGAGAGGGAGAAAAGAGAGAGAGAGATGCAAACCCCAAAGAAATCTTTGTTTATGTGGCAACTTTATACAGTTCCTCCACTTGACTTCTGTCTTCCTCCCAGTTATTTTGTTTGCATTATATTAAATAGCAGAAGGCTGCAGGCAAAAGTCAAATAGTCTGTTGAATTTATAGGGGTGGGTGGAACATGTCCACCTTCTGGTATTACACATTAAGAATAGTTAAGAGGAACAACACATCTGTAGCACATTTGCAGCCTGGATTCAAAGCTATGGTTTACATTGTGCACATTGTGCACATGCATCTTATTTATCACTTTTCTGACAGAAACAAATAAGTTTTTTAAATAGGGGCATCCATGGTTCTGAACCTTGCAGAGCTTGGAAAGTTACTTTTAGATGTAATTGGTTGTACAGTCCCAAGGGTCTCCCAATCTAATTTGTTTCAAACATGTTTCCATGTTATAAAATAATGATTTACTTTGTAGTTATTCAAAAATAACTAAATAATTACTTTAGTTATTTTAAAAGAGCCAGAATACCACAGGTTGCTGCCCTATGGTACAAAGCACATCTAATTACTAAGGTTACATAGCCAATGCATTAAAGTCTCAGCTATCACTCCCCCTTTTTCCTAGCCCTTTAAAGGGCAGATGCGTTAGAGGAAGCTGTCCTTTGCTGGAAATTTTGATTTTTAAAAAGTTTTAAACTGGGCACTACAATGTGGACAATAGCCCAAAACACTGGCCTGGATCATATCATTATTTCCAAGTAGAGTTGATCCATTGACTCAATGGGATTTACAATATGTTGACTCATGAGTCAGCCACTGATTCAATAGGCCTACTCTAGTTTTGACTAACCAATAGGAGTCAGGCCACTCTGTCAAATGTTTAATTGTCTCTAATGATTTCTCAATTGATGTTTTGGCTTGAAACTCTGGACTACAACTTGAACAACAACCAAAAGCGGTCTGTCAATTTCTTAGACATTTGGGGTTATGTCCTGATGAATTGTAGCTACCACAGACATGGAGACAATCACTTTTATTTTAATTTCAATCTATCCATATTTATATGACTATATAGATGCATGGATGTATACAGTATATGAATAATATGGGATAGAGAAATACTGTACAAGATGATAAGATAAAGTGCTTTACTTAAATGAATGGTCGAATGGAAACCACAAGGTTTCTGGTTGATCTGGCAATAATGTTCTAAAACACACTTAGGACACCTGGCAGTGTGGCATAGTAGTTTGAGTGTTGGACTCAACTCTGGAGACCAGAGTTCAATTCCCAGCTTGGCCATCAGCCCACTTGATGACCTTTGGCTAGTCACATGCTCTCAACCTCACAGGAAGGCAATGGCAAACCTCTGACAACAAAAACCCATGATAGGTTCACTTTAGGATAACCATAAGTTGGAAACATCTTGAAGGCACACAACAACAACAACAACAACAACAACAACAACAACACACCTAGCCTTAAGCCAATGTAGCAGCATGCTATAGGAGTTGTTTTTTTTATCACCCGAACAAGCATACTCATTCTTATCTATCATAAGTGTGTCACCGATTATGCTGCTGTCCACATAAACATTAATGCAATAATCCAACTGCAGACTCTTGGATTCCACAGTTCTGTTTCCAGTATTGAGAATTAGGAAGTTATGAGCCCTGACACACTACACAATTGCAGCAGGAGGATTCCACTTTATCTGCAGTGTGGTTTGCAGTTTAAGAGGAGGGATTTGTAGCTTAGGGAGAGAGCTCTAGTCCCTCCCCAAATGACAAATCCTGGGATTCTATAGGATGCAGCCATGGCAATTAAACCATTATGCTATAATCGTGTTGAGCAAAAGGGCTCAAGGAGTCAGTAAGCACAGCATTATTTGCAACCAGACAATGACACCATTAGATATCTGCTTTCATCTTCAATGATGAATTTTCAGTCCTTCTATCCTGATTGTTTTGGCTTGCCAGGAAAGCAAAAAGCAAAGGCCTCATTGCCCTCTTCCTCATCAAAATTAATCTTTTTACAATTGGGTTGCTCTGCTGGCACATTTGATGATCTAATCACAACTGTCCAAAGGCAATGAAGTATAATTTCTCCTACAATACCATATTAGAAAGACTCTACATTACAGAGGGATGTAGTGACGCTAAATATTGTGGCCTCCACTGATAAGCCCTGCTTGCTAATCATTTTTGTATCTCTTTCACTGCTTGTTGCTGCCTCATGAAAATTTCTTCCACCCTAAATATCCAAATAATTTCAAAGGAATTGTGGGGCGTATAAATCTTCACATTCTTTGGCTTTACGTGCAAGGATGAATATTCAACACTGTTCTGGAGACATATCTGCGCCTTGCAAAACACCTTTCTCCACAAAACACATGGGCCAAATCACACTGTGGCTACATAATGTAAATCTACCATCACTTAGTCAATTCTTGGTTGTGCTATACCACCCTTTTGCCAGATATCACCATTGTGCAATGTCTTGTGCCAGTGTGGTTGCTTATTGTCTCACTGTGCAACAAAGACTGCACAATGGCCTTTTCTCCAATCCTAATAAATAAAATGGTACACTGAAGAGATTAGTGGATGGTCACACATCATCAAGGAATGCACCATAATGGTATGCAACCATTACACTTGCCAAACTCCACTTAAACAACCGTGCACTGAATATGTCTGTTGCATAATGGTCATAAACAGATATTTATTCTTTTAACATGTAATTTGTTTTAATATTGTAATAAGTTAATTCTATTTTAGTTTACCATTTTCTATGGTGTTAACTGTACTGTTTTTTAATATTGTAATCCACCTCCCACTTTTGGAAAAAGGGTGGAATAATAATAGTAGTAGTAATAATAATATGAAGAAGTAAATGAATCAACTGTGTGTGTCAGGTAACAGGCGTGTGTGTGTGTGTGAGAGAGAGAGTATCAGGATTGTGATCATTGTGGTGTGTATAAGAATGTTTTCTGTTAAACAAACCCTCACATGTGCTCCCCACTCCACCAAAAAACCCCACAAAAATATATATATTGCACAGAATAATTTCCCCAAAGAATTCACAAAATTCAAATAATTCAAATAATCTTTGCCCCTGCTCTGTTCTTTTTTTGCTTCACTAAACCTGTTATTCTGTTGGAAAATGAATGGTAATGAATATTTCTTTCTTTCTCCAGAAAAGAAGGAATGAGTTGGTTTTTGTCAGGAGGGAAGTCTGCTGGCAGATTCAAAGCTGGAAAGTGAAGAAACTTGCAACAGGTGAAAGTTGTGAATGGCCACACATCTGAGAAATGAGAACCAATGAGTAAATACGCCGTGGGTCTCATTTGGTCAAGGAGAAAAGAACCATTTCCCCCCAACGTCTCCTATTAGTCTGTCATTCCAGAGACATGCCATGAAAAGGGGGAGGGAGAGAACAACACAAAGCAGTTAATCTATTTCATTTTACTGATCACCATCAAGAGTTCTGGATGGACAATTTCATGTCGTTATTCCGTCCCCATCTCATAAACTTTCATTTACTGCCTTTTTAAGCAAATGATGACTCCAAATCAATTTGTCACACAATGGTTCTCCAAAGCGCTAAACAATGACAATTGTGATTCCAGGCTCATTTGAAATGAGTGGCGTGTTTCGCTGACTTTTGCTTCCAGCTCTCCTTCTCCCTTGTTCCTTCTCCTGGCAAGTTGAGTTAGAAACCTTTACGTTAAAAAATAAAAGCTTCAGGGGAATAACAACAACAGCAACAATCACCTGACATCCAAACCTTGCAAAACAATAACAGTAACATCCCTTGTTACCTTTGTAAGTGGGGAAATCCAATTATGAGATGTCAATCGTTTTCTCTCCTCCCCCCATCCAATTGTTTAAAAAAAAACATCTATGTTTAATTTTTAGGTTGATTTCATTGGCTTTGTCGGAATACGACAGAAATTGTGCGCCTGGGAAAGGACGCTGCCCTAGTCTCGTCCCCCACCCCCACCCCATACACACACACCATGATCGATATCAATTTTCAAATGTACTATTGATTTCACTAGCCCTTAATTTCAAGCCAAACAATAGTTTCTTTTGTAATTTCCATGCTGCCATCGTTGCTGACCTGTGTGTTGTCAAATAATATTGATTGGATATGAAATGAAAGGAGAATGGCGGATGGTGGGGGAAGAAGGGAGAAAAGATGAGGATTAAAAATTAGAAACTTATTATTAACCAAGCTGGGAGGAAAAAAAAGAGGTCTTACTTAATGGTGGACCTCAGCCTCCATTATTTCCTATGAATACCTGCAGTGTGTCAGCACCATTTTGGTGGAGTTTAAGGATGAAAAGAGTAATTGGCAATACTCACTTTCTGACCAAAGACAATGGGCTTCCTGATACTTGGGGGAACCAGCCAGAGAGAATACTATGCTGATGAGAATTTTGCACAATTCTTACTGATTATTCAAATATTGCATACAGTTTCAGGAAAATATTCTGCACAGAAATACTTGTCCTTTTTACATTAGTGTTTTGGGAAGAAAAAAAATAGAATGATAGACTCTTATGACTAGTCTGCACAGACATATATAATGCAATTTGCTGAAGATTTTTGTATATTCACATCAACACTTAAGTGTTTTCACTTTTCTGTAATTTCATTTTCACTTTTAAATTTGCATCTATTTGCTCTCCCTCAGCTGAAAATGTGTGAACATTAAATTCTTTTTTGTGCAAGGTTTATTTTCACACACACACAACAAAAAGAATTCCTCCAAATTGCCTGTGGCTGTATCACATTCTATTCAAATTGAATGAAGAATGTTTTAATCATTTTTAGACCTGGAGAAGACCACAAGGGCAGTCTAGTGCAACCCCCTGTTAAGCCAGAATACACAACTAAAGCACCCTGAGTCCATTACTCTCCAAGGCAACTTATTTTTTATTGTCAAACAGCTTTTTTTTTTTTTTTAGAATAAAACCTTTCTGATGTTTATCTGGAATCCAATGGTTTGTGTTCTACCTTCTGGAACAATAGAGTGTGGCATATGGAGCTGAAGTGGCTGCATCAATAGAGGTATAGTATCTAGACCAAGGAAGTAATAGTACCACTCTATTCTGCTTTGGTTAGTCCTCATCTGGAATAATGTGTCCATTTTTGGGCACCACAATTCAAAAAGGATGTTGAGAAGCTTGAGAGTGCCCAAAGGAGGGCAAGTGGTGAAGGGTCTGGAAACCATGCCCTATGAGGAACGACTTAGAGACTTGCGTATATTTAGCTTGGAGAAGAGATGATTAAGAGGTGATATGATAGCTCTGTTTAAATACTTGGATGTCATATTGGGGATGGAGCAAGCTTGTTTTTTGCTGTGCCAGAAAATAGGATGCGGAACAATGGATGCAAGCTACAGGAAAATATATTCTGCTTAAATATTAGGAGAAACTTACTGACAGTAAGGGCTGTTTGACAGTGGAACATACTCCCTCAGAGTATGGTGGAGTGTCCTTCTCTGGAGGTCTTTAAACAGAAGCTGGATGGCCATTGTCAGGAATGCTTTGATTGTGAGTTCCTGCATGGCAGAATGGGGTGGACTGGATGACCCTTGTGGTCTCTTCCTACTTTATGATTCTATGATCTTCTACATGACATCCCTTCACATATTTAAAGAGATCTATCATGTGACCACTCAGACTTCTGTTCTCCAAGCTAAACATAACCAGCTTCCTAAATCATTCTTCATAGAGCGTCCTTTTCAGAACTTTGATCATTATGGTTGTCCTTTCAGTTTGCTGATATCTTTCTTGAAATGTGGTTCCCCAAACTGGACACTGTTTTCAAATATTCCCCAATCCAAACACTATAATCATGTTGATGCAGACGACATTGACTTTTTAAAAAACCCCACCAAAACCCAACTATTTTCAGCTAGTCCTATTTAGAGGTGTGTGTGTGTGTGTTTGTGCACACACGCATCATACATACATGTGTGCAAGTGCAAGATGGTTGTTTTCAGTGCCACAAACAATAATCTTGCAAAACAAAAACCGTTATCCAAAAAATCTTGCACAAAAAATGGCAGTCTTTCACAAATAAATAGCACATGGTTTCATTGTGCAAGACAGTTGTTTTATGTTCAAATTTTTTGTTTTACAAAATTGCTGGGTTTTTTTTAATAGAAGGTAGCAATCTTTAACCGAAAACAAAAAATGTGGCCATTTGGAAACAATTACTGGACTCTTATATCACTTTTACTTTACCTATACAGAGCAGTGTATCAGAGGCACTAATCAACCCTGTTAGTTAATTGTGAAGATGTGTATCAGGACATCACAAGAGTGCTCGAAGATCATCGGTGTCCAAAGCAAATCGTCAGTCAGTGATGAACGTTGATGCATGGTGCACTTTGGTCATTTTGCTGGCTCTGCTGCTTAGTAATGTAACAGCATCCTCTACTGTATATGGACTTTATGAAACTGACCAATTACAGTTCCCTCATATGTAAGTCCACTTACAAAGATGTAATTCTCATACAGGATTCTGGACTGGTTTGTTTGTTTGTTTTCCCCCTAACCTGCACAATTCTCATCCAAAAATGCACGTGTATTTCTGTACAGAATGAATTCCTGAAAGACTTCAGGATGTGCAAACATCAGATGAGAACCGTGCAGAACTATTCATTTTCTCTACAGCAGGCAAAAGTGGGAGACATTATCTGTGCTCACTTGTAAGAATGAAACAGTTGACTATTTGTATCTGTTGTTACTGTTAATTATTGTCACATGAACTTTGACTTATGGTGACCTTACAAGTAGAAGACTTCCAACTCACCTTGTCATGAATAGCCCTGCTGAAGGTCTTTCAAACCCTGAACTGTAGCTTCTTTTTTGGAGTCTATCCACCTATAACGTGTCCTTCCTTTTTCCCTACTGCATTCTACCTTGCAAAATTTTTTTTAGTGAATCATGTCTTCTCATGATTCCTCTGTGGCTGAGAGAGTACGGCTTTCCCAAGGTCACCCAGTGAGTTTCCATGGCTGTGTGGGGATTCAAACCCTGGTCTCCAGAGTTCAACTCCAGTACGCAAACTACTACACCACACTGGCTTTTTATTTTGTACATGGATGTGAACATCTCTCAGTATTGATTTCACTATGAAAGCCAGTGTGGAATAGCGGTTTTAGCATTCAAGTCCCCAGTCAGTTATGAAACCCACTGGGTGACCTTGGGCAAGTCACATTCTCTCAGCCTCAGAGGGGGTTTGCCTGCAAAGGCAAAGACCCTCAGAACAAACCTTGCCAAGAAAACTCCATGAGAGGTTCACATGGGTCACCATATGGTGGAACTAACTTGCAGGCACACAACAACAACCACTGATTTCACTGTATTTCTTTATATCCCACACATATTTTTGTTCCAGATTCAACAGATTCCAGTTAGACTCTTGCCTTTTCCCTGGATGGGTGACACTTCCTCTTAGCCAAGTGTGGGTATATTGTGGCTCACAACCCATATATGCCCCCCAGTGCTTTTTTGTGTCCCTTGATTCTCTATATTCCCCAGAATGCCTTTATTTCTCTCCAAAACAAAGGGAGGTTTTTTTTTCTGAGAAAGGCAGTTTACATTTTAATTGGGTTGTATTTGCTCAAATAGATACAGTGTTTAACAGTGGCAATTGGCAATTTTGGCAGTTCATGTGGCTCCATGTGGTGAAAAAAGAAAGTCCTTAGACTCACAACTGTTGCCCATCCCTTCTCTAAGTTCTGGTCTGTCTCTTCCTCCAAATGCTTGAGAATGATTTCCAGCTCTCAGGAAACCACCTTATGCCCTTATCTACAACTGATGAAATGTCAAACACCATCTTGGACTATTAGCCAGCAGTTCTCATAACAAAACATAACATCCCAAACGAGGCCCATTCATATGGGCATGGCTCATAAGCGCATTAGCTGCAAGCCTGTTGGGTTTCGGAATGGTGGCCATTAGATGTGTGGGTTCATTGAATCACTGGAAATGTTTCATTATTTCAGCTGATACCAATCTCACAGGCAACAGGGTGGCACATATTGGACTTTGACATAGTGGATCAGTTCAAAAACATCCTTCCTTCCTTCCTTCCTTCCTTCCTTCCTTCCTTCTTTTTTTCTTTCCCCCCTCCCTCTCTTCTTTCCTTCCTCTCACCTGAAATACTGAATACATCCTTCAAAAGGGTGGGAATGCTAGAAGGTCTAAAACTGGTTGTCTAAAACTGGCTGTCATCTGAATTTTAATTCCTTAACCCATTCTCGGCCTCTCTCCACAACTTTCCCTTTTGGGAGGAAAGGGAAAGAAATTATCATTGTGCAGTTGCAGGCATACCTGAAATAACTGATAATATAGATCCTGACCAATTTGGCATACATTCAGTATATGAGATTGTTTCTATGCCTCCAGTTCTGGTTGGCTCATCTAAACTCTAGTTAAATTTGTAGGTCCAAGCAATTATTCCAGTTAGTTCAGGTAGAGAGCAAAGACATAGCCATGTTAGTCTGGAAGATCAGGACATGTGCAGAACACTTCGATCCTCTTGGTCATTCCATCTTGGATCTCAGAACAGATGTCCTCGGTCCAAAAAACCTCAAAAGAAGATTGGAAAGAGAAATAGCTGAATTAGTATATATGCACAAAGTCCAGTTCATCAACAGTGGGTTGAATAAAGACAATGGCTTCCTGGCAAACTACACATATTATAACTCTGGTTAACACCCCAGCTTCATGGGGCTCTCTTAGCCAGTTCATCACATCTCCTTTCTGGCTTCCACACTACATTTCAATACTCCCACCACCATTCATATGGTGATTTACTCACCTTGGTTTTAGGCAATATCTTTCCTCCTTCCTTCCTTTGTCCCCCAGTGACCATAATTAAATCTGAACTTGTCACTTCATCACTATACCCACAAGTTTTGCATTCTGTTGCTATCCTCACACACAACTTGCACATAAAGCTCTGTCTTTTAACCCTCCTACTTCATGAATCTGAGGCAGTAAAATCAAGTCTACAAAAACTCATGCTACTAGCTTCTTTCTTTCAGTTAGTCCCAAAGGTGCTACAAGATCCCTTTGCATATTGATTTGTCCAGATTCAGTGACCGGCTAGTGGCCCCAAACTGTGCCCTTTAAGAAAATTTGGATTTCAGCTCCCAGAAGCCTCAGCCATGTTGGCCAATAGTCTGGGATTCTTGGAGCTGAATTTCAAAATCCCTTAAAGAGCACAGTTTGGGGAGCACTGGACTAAACTCACCAGCCCAAACCCTTTGGATCCCATTCACTAATTACTTCATGTCTATCTGTGTTTGAGTTTGTTTAAGCCAGTGTGTTGTAGTGGTTTGAGTGCTGGACTATGACTCTGGAGAAGAGGGTTCAAATCCTCCCTTGACTATGAAAACCCACTGGTGATCTTGGGCAAGTTGCACTCTCTCAGCTTTGGAAAAAAGCAAAGACAAACTCCCTCTGAACACATTTTTTAAAAGAAAAAGAAAAACAAAACCCTATGATAGGTTTATGTTAGAGTTGCCAGAAGTCAGAAGCAACTTGAAGGCACACCACCACCACCACCACCACAACAATAGCAACATGTGTTTTGTGTGTGTACGTGGGTAGGTGTTTCCAGTTCACAGTCCTGCTGTAAAACCTGCTGCAGAAAAACAAAAGCAAAACAGACTTGGGTCAGAAGATTACAATATATAAAACAGAGATGTCTGGCCATGGAAATTAGGACAAGAGACAACTTCATGTACCCCTGTCAAGTTTTCAAGCAAATCATTGTGTACTGCTGTATGCAACTTGCGGTCTTTAATGCACCTCCAAAATCCTGGGGAACTTCTCCAAAGGGTTAAGCAAAGGAAAGACAGAGTGAAAGTGACTTTGATCATGAACATGAGGTTGCTCAACACTGTTAAAAATATGACAGTTGAGAAAGGAGGGGGGAATCCCATATTCTCTGGGCAAATGCATTTTTGCCAGTCTCTAACTTTGTGCGGTCGATGAATGGCATTTCTTCACAGTTTTATCAATAGAATGTAATTCTGGACAGATCATTCTGTCAACAAGGAACAACATCAAATCATTTTGTCCACACAAATAAATCACTCACTGTTTATTACTTCTTTTCTTTAGGCCTACACACACACACACACACACACACACACACCAAGACTTTGCAGACAAATTCTCAGAGAGAGAACAGGAGCTGGCATGCCTTTGTTGACAATCACTGTGGGGTGGATAGTTTTGTCTCCTTATTTAGAGCACGATAATGGATTGATGTTATAGCCATTGCCTGTTTGCAAAAGGTTGTAGCCATTGTCCAGATGTGGAACAATGACCCCATAGGTCACTGCTAGAGGTCTTCAGCCACAGCAGAGTAATAAATTGTGGAATCATAGGGTTTGCAGGGGTGACATAGGACATTTTACTTGCCATGGTTCTGTTCTATGGAATCCTGGGATTAGCAGTTAAGTGAGGAGGCATTAAGAATCATGAAATCATAGCGGTAGAAGAGTCCTCATCGAACATTAAGTCCAACTCCTTGTTCGTTCAGGATTTCAAGCTAAAACATCCCCAGCAAGGATAAACCTAGATGTTTTCGTTTTTAAAAAAGATGTCCAGAAAAGGAGACCCCTCTTGGAAGTTGGCTCCATAGTCAAACCACTATCACTGTCAAGAAGTTCCTTCGAAAGTTCAATTAGAATCTACCCTCGTATAGTTTAAAACCATTACACCTGGCCCTGCCATCTGATACAGCAGAGAACAGCCCTGTCCCCTCATCTCTGTGACAGCCCTAGAGCTATTTAAAGAGTGCAATCCTGTCACCCTCGGTCTTCTCTTCACCAGACTGAATATGCCCAGCTCCTTCAACCTTTCCTCATATGCTTTGTTCTCTGTGCCTCTTAATCATCCTCTGAACCTGCTACAACTTGTCTATAGTCTTCTTAAAATGTAATGCTGAGAATTAAGCACAGTTTTTATGCTGTTTTTAACGTTGTTTTAATAATTTTTATTGGTATGTTTTACGCCATGGTTGTACGCCACTTTGATCATATTGTTGGAAAAGCGGGTTACAAATGAATAAATATTATTATATTATTATTATTACTCCAGATGAGGCCGGACTAGTGCAGAATATAGTGGGATTATTACTTCCCGTGATTTGGAAATTATGTTTCTGTTAATGAAGGCTAAAGTAGCATTTGCCTTTTTGGGCTGCGCACCACACTGCTGGCTCATGTTCAACTTATGATGAACAATAATTCCAAGTCCTTTTTGCAGGTAGTACTCCTGAGCAATATGTCCCCCCCCCCCCCCACTTTTTTTTTTTCCCCTATGCATTTAGTTTTTGTGGAATAAATGTACAATCTGGCATTTGCCTCTATTGAATTTCATTTTATTAATTTCTGCCCATTTTTCTAGTTTATCAAGTTCTTTTTGAATTCTATTCCTATCTTCCAATGTCTTAGCCACTTCTGCCACTTTTTTGTTAGCTGTGAAGTTCAGAAGGATTACTTCCACCCAGTCATCTAAGTCATTAATAATAATAATAATAAATTATTGTCCTACAACCTTTGCAGGTACAGTTGATGGATTTATGTGATAGGGCATTTTCAGTGGTTGCCCCTAGACACTGGACTTCCCTCCCTAGGGAGTCTAGAAGGTCCTTGCTGTGCTCTCACCAGGCAGTTTATTACTATTATTATTTTATATTCCAATATTTGCTGGCTTGAGTCTCTATATTGGGAGAAAGGCAAGGTATAAGAAAATAAAAATAAATAGGCATTTTAGAACTTAAAGTGTTTGAGGAAGGTTTGGAGTGAGGTGCCATCAATACATGGATGACACCCAACAACTACTCCTTTCCACCTCAATCCAAAGAGGCTGTACTGATCCTAAATCAGTGTCTGTCATCAGTAACAGCCTGGATGAGGGCAATAAATTGAAACTTAATCCAGACAAGACAGAGGTGCTTCTGGTCAGTCAGAAGGCTGATCAGGGAATAGGAATCCAGTCTGTGTTAGATGGAGTTACACTCCCCCCAAAGACACAGGTTTTCAGTTTTGGGGTACTACTAGATTCAGTTTTGAACCTTGAGGCCCAGGCCTTTGCAATGTACAGGAGTGCCCATTCCTTGAGATGCCAGATCTAGTCATAGTAGTACATGCCTTACTTAACATTCTGTTTGGAGTACTGTAACGTGCTGTATTGGGACGTTGTCTTTGAAGAGTGTTCAGAAACTGCAGCTGGTCCAAAGAGTAGCAGCCAGTCTGTAAACTGGAGCAGGTTAGAGACCATACAATGACCTTGTTGAAAAAACTCCATGGCTGCCAGTTTGTTTTGTGGCAAAATGTAATATGCTGGTTATGACCTCTAAAGCCCTATATTGCTCAGGTCCAGGCTGTTTGGTAGACCATATCTCCCTGTATGAGTTCAGGGCTCTGAAATCTTCAGGAGAACTTTGCTCTCAGTCACACCACTATCTCAAACACAGTTGGTGAGGACACAAGAGAGGCCTTCTCAGTGGCTGCCCCAAGCATTGGGAACTCCTTGTCCAGAGAAGGCAGAATGGCACCGTTCCTTGTTGACTTTCCATCAGCAAGCTAAGACATTTTTATTCACACAGGATTTTAAAATGGAAACTGTTTAAAGAATCGGCTGGTAGTGGTATACCGTTTTAATTATACTGTTTTTTAAGTGTGTGTATCTTTTTCAATTGTATTTTATTCTTTTAATGAGTGAAGTAACAGTTTAATTTTATTTTAATGTTCACTTTTATATGTTTTTAACTGTACTCTTCTTTTAAATTGTAAGCTGCTTTGAGGGATTAAACAGTCTGACAAAAACGGAGATCATCAACCAAAGTGACCAAGGCAGTCTCCACTCTGTATCCTGACCTGACGCCAGTTTGAAATGGATCAAGATAATCGGTTTCATCCAAGCAGTCTTGGATGAAATTGATTATCTTCATCCATTTCAAACTGGCGTCAGGTCAGGCTACAGAGTGGAGACTTCCTTGGTCGCCTTGGTTGAAGATCTCTGTCTGGGCATCGACAGGGGAAGTGTGATCCTGCTGGCGCTCTTAGACCTCTCAGTGGTCTTCGATACCATTAACCATGGTGTCCTTCAAGAACTCCTGAGAAAGTTAGGAATTGGGGGCTCTGCATTGCAATGGCTCCATTCCTACCTCTCGGGTAGATTCCAGATGGTGATGCTGGGAGACAGTTGCTCTTCTAAAAGAGAACTATCATCTGGTGTCTCTCAGGACACCATACTGTCTCCCATGCTGTTTAATATTTACATGAAGCCACTGGGCAAGATCATCTGGAGACATAGAGTGGGTTGTTATCAGTACGCTGTTGACACCCAAATTTGTTTCTCTATGTCTTGGACTGCTTCAGTGACCAAGGAAGGCATCTCCCCTCTGAATGACTGTCTGAAGTCAGTAATGGATTGCATGAGGGAAAATAGACTTAAGCTGAATCCAAACAAAATGGAGGTACTTGCTATAGGCAACCCTGAAACAGATATGGAGATATGTTCACAAGTCCTGAATGAGGTCACACTTCCTCTAAAGGACTGTGTTCACAGTTTGGGAATACTTCTGGATTCGTCGCTTCAGCTGACATCTCAGATTGATGCAATGGCCAGGAGTACCTTTTATCAGCTTCGGCTGATATGCCAGCTGTGACCTTTCCTGGAATGGGGTGACTTAGAAACGGTTGTACGTTCGCTGATAAGCTCTTGTCTTGATTTCTGTAACATGATCTACATGGGGCAACCCTTGTGCCACATTCGGAAGCTGCAACCGGTCCAAAATATGGCAGCCAGGTTGGTCATAGGTAAATCTAAATATGACCATATTACATCTATTTTGAAATCTCTACACTGGCTGCCTATTAGCTTCTGGGCACAGGAAGCTACCTATAAAGCCCTACATGGCCTGGGTCCAGCATGTTTGAGGGATCGCCTCCCCCTGCACTTTCAGGTCCTCTGGGAAGAGCCTACTGCAGCCAAAGAAAACCAGGCTGGTGGCAACTTCTCAGAGGACCTTTTCAAATGCTGCTCCTAAAATTTAGAATGACCTGCTGTTGGAGATCCACTATATTACATCTTTGGACGCCTTTAAAAAGGTGATAAAAATGGATCTCTTCCAGCAGGCCTTCCCAGACTGACTTCCAAAACAAGAACCAGAGTCACCCATCTGTCCATTGTCTCTCCTGATGGGCATTCAGGCCAGGTTTTCTTTTTGTTCCAAATCTCTGTTGTCATTTTGTGGAATTGTATGTGATTTGTTGTAACAAAAGTATGTAGCTTCTATGTTTTATTTTGAATTTTAAAAGAAAGAGGG
Source organism: Sceloporus undulatus (assembly GCF_019175285.1). Classification (NCBI taxonomy): domain Eukaryota; kingdom Metazoa; phylum Chordata; class Lepidosauria; order Squamata; family Phrynosomatidae; genus Sceloporus; species Sceloporus undulatus. The sequence continues at coordinate 328,029,385 of NC_056523.1, read as the reverse complement.
AAGGTTAGGAGATTAGGGAATATTTTATTACTACTTTTGTATTTGCTGTATTGACTTGTTGTTACCCACCTCAATCCTCAAAAGGGAGAGGCAGGATATAAATACATATTTTATAAATGCTGTCATCGGGGTGGAGTGAGGGTATGGCAACAGCACGCTGAACACCCTGACTCCGCCCTGATGCCAGCATCACGCTGCCCACATGACCGCATGACAGGCAGCTTCATGCCATTTCTTTGGCACAGTATTTAGTTGCACTGCACTGAAGAAATGGCAAAAAGCTGTCCTTGCTGCTGTGGCAGTGGCTTTTTGGCATTTCTTGTCTTCTAGCAGCAAGGACAGCTTTTTGCCATTCTAAAAAGGAGCAGCAGTTTGCTTCTTCTTTTTAGAGTGGCATCCTGCCAGATCGGGGCTGCAGCATGCAGTTGCTACAGTCCCAATCTGACACTGAAAGGGGTGGCAGGACACCAATCTATTGGGGTGGTCTGTTCAGCCCCTGAGTCCCAGTTTTGGAGAAAAGGTAGAATATAAATAAAATAACAGCAGCAGCAGCAGCATTCTAAGAGAGTGCTATATTGTTTTAAATGGTACTGTTTAAACTTTTTTTTTTGAAACATTTATATTATATTTTAAACTGTTCTAATATTGTTAATACTGGAGCCAGCATAGTATAGTGGTTTGAGCATTCATATTCCTCCAAGGTTTTCCTCTGATAGAGCTCCAGCTTGTGACAGTGAGCAGAACAGGTGGACTTTCTCTTCGTGGGTGGATTTGGAAGCCTGAGGGATTTCTAGTGAGGGCTTGTGAGTGAGCATCTTCCAGCTTTCTTCTTCATCCCCCATCCATTCCCTTTCCATTCCTCTGACTGTATTGACAGGTCTATTCCATGAAAAGAAAAAAAAGGGAAAAAAAAGAAAAAAAGGTGGGGATGGGGAGAGGAAAAAGAGTTTTGCAAATGCCTTAGTGTTTGCTTATTGTTCCGATCCCCAAGTCCCTAAAGAACCATCAAAGTACAAAGGCAAGGCAACAATAGCGAGTAGAAGAGTGAAGCTAAGAAAAGGAAAGGAAAGGAAAAAAAAAAAACAAGAAGCACGGCTCCAGGGGGACCGTCTTCAAGGGGGTGAAGCCATCTTCAGAGAATGTTTCAGATCTCTTTCTGTTTGTTTGTTTGTTTGTTTGTTTGCTTGCAGTTTTTCAAATTGGCAATTGTTTGTGTGAATACTGAGAGAAAGAGAGAGAGAGAGAGATGGGGAAGGAGAACAAAAGCAATGCAAATTTTCGTGGACAATGTTTATCGCAGCATGCCAGTGGTGACAGGCCACCTGGCTGCAAGAGTGGCAGTCTTCCCCCACCCAACCTACAAGAGGAATTGGTTGAAGAGCCGATAAGGACCCGATGAAGGCATTTCAGAGGCACCTGCAGTCATCAAGAACCTTCAGGTTCCACACGCAAGTGTGAATGGCTGCCTTGACACATATTTTCCCCCAATAATCATCTTGTGTTGCTGCAACAGCACAATGCTACTGTGCAATTCCACCATGAGAATGATGGTCCTTGAAACCATCTTGAAGCGCCATCTGATTAAAATGTCTTATATGGCAATGTCTGAAAGATGAACAGCAATTAGAATAATAGAATCATAGAATCACAGGATCACAGACTTGGAAGAGACCTCAAGGGCCATCCAGTCCACCCCCTGCTGTGCAGCAAGACACTATTAAAGCAGGTTCCTCTACACAAACCAGCCATATTTTCGGCAACACTATGAGGGATCTTGTAGGAATCTCAAACTGCACTTTTTTTACTCTTTCATAGGAGAAGAAAGAATACTAAAAGTTTTCTTCTTGTGAGTAATACAAAAAGGGGTTATTTCCATTTCTGACAAATTTTACTGATTGTAATCTTTCTTTTTTGGAAAACATGTTTCCACTGAAAGCAGTATCTTTTGCAAAGAAAGAAAAGAAATAAATAAAAGAGAAAGACACTGTTTTCTGCACAAAAATATTTTGTAAAAAATATTGTTTTCCTCCCAAAATCCTTAGTTTAGAAGACCTCCATGGATTTTTTTAAAATATAATGAGATGTCTTTTTTGTTGTTGTTGAGGATGATGAAATTTGTGTGTATTGTTTCCATTCTTAGCTTTGAGTCTGTAGGATGTATGTGTGTTTGTGTGCATGTTTTAAGTGAAATGTTTTCTATGAAATAAATAAATATTGGCATGACAGACTTAATCATCTACATTTTGTGACAGATCATCTGTCAAAAATGCTTTGAATTTCTCCTCATGTTCTATTTTCACATGTGGAAATTATACCATTCTGAAGTCTCATTTTGCTTCCGAATGTCACAGTCTTCAAATGTATGTACAGATATTTCACATTCTCCTTATTCTTTCCAGCTTAATTGTAGGTTATTGAATACATGCAGTGCTTCCAATTGTGTGGTGAAATGGCTACCTTTGACTGATCTGACATGTTGTTGAATGTGCTTCTGTCTAAAGGATGAAACTTCCCTTAAAACTTTTCCACAGCTGGTATGTGTGTGTGTGTGTGTGTGAGAGAGAGAGAGAGAGAGAGAGAGAGAGAGAAAGAGAGAGAGAGCTTTTCTTCTTCTTCAGAGGTGCAACTTCATAAAATCATAGAATCATAGAGTTGGAAAAGACTACAAGGGCCATCCAATCCAATCCTCTGCCATGCAAGAATATTTGACTCTCATTTTCTCTACGATGAGTTCATATGAAACAAGTTGGTTTCACACATGTAGGTACCTTCAATAAAATAGAGTTTGGTGACTTTATGGGCCAATATTTGGCCACATAATGCCCATGGACTGCACTATCTCATTTGAAGCACTACAGAAGTAATCTTATTTTGAACAATTTTGATCATTTTTGGTCTAAACTTTTATTTAAAGAGGTTGCATTTTTTTTTTTTTTAGCACTCTGAATAGTGGGAGATGTTAGGCCCCACAGTGGCTGCCATTTGGGGGGTATTATGTCCAGTCTGGGGTCAAAAACACTAAATAGAATTTGGGTTGGATGTTCTGAGAGGAGTGCCAGCCAGGAGATTTGAGGACCCCAGAACTGTGGCTTGGGGCATGCATGTTGCTCTTTCTCCATCCCTGATATAAACTCTCCTTTCTTGCTTGCACAACCCTTGATGCCCCTCAGATGAATGTGTGAACTATCCCTAAGGAAGAACATTGTATCTGAGCTAATGTTAGGTGGTCCTGACAAAAGTAGTTAGCTCTGCTGGGGTTAGGATAGTGCTTCTCAGACTATTTGATGTGGGAGGACTTGTGAATCTTGTTCCTCAATGTGCTAGGAACTGGCCCTAAATTTGTACAATTGTTTCTTCCTTTCTGAATATTTGCCAAGGGCTGCTAGTCAATGATTCAGGGACTGGAACAGGTTCAGGGTCTGCCATTTTGAATAGTACTAGGTGGGATATCCTTCATAATGGGATATACAAAATCCTTTAAGAAATTATATAGGATTGCCGTTTGTCCCCCGAAAATTGGAAACTCCTGTATTGAAAGGAAAATGTGGCAGTGGTGATGAATCAGGAAACCATGCAAGACAGGCACTTGTGGGAGCCTCATTCTGCCCTACAAGCTCCAGTTGCTATTGCATAGGCATAGCATTGCCACCTTATTCTTCCATTCCTTCCCCAAGCAGGCCCAGAAGGTGGGACTTAAGTAGGCAAGCAGATAGATGACCTTGTGTTGTGTGGTGGTTAAATCAGCAGCTTGAGCCTAGAGCTAGGCAGCATGATAGAAACTTGCCTCCAAACAGCCTTGAGAGAATTGAGGAAGTCCCCTTTACTCTCTGGGGTTGCCTGGATGCCTCTGTCTCTTCACTCCAGCTAAAGGGGAAAGAAGAAAAAGAGAGCTCTTCACTTGGTACTGGTATTGAGGTTGAAACATAAAGGTAGAAAATGTGCAATGATTAATGTGGTGAATTTGCATAATCAGAATGCAAATTAACAATATACATAATTATAATAATTTCCACAATATACAAATCAGGTGCCCAGATAAGAGGGATTGGAATATGGCAACCTTAATTGGCCAAGATGCTATATCAGGTATGCATATCATAATTATCCACATGTGGAATTACACATTGCAAGTCTAATATTTAATGGCAATGCTGTGCCACTGAATGTACACCCAAATATGCAAGCGAACACACAGAAATATTCACATGCACATTCCATGCACTCTGCAAGCATATCCACATGCAGATCTTCATGAATAACAGCATAACATGTGTAGCTCCACTCCTGTAATCCATAGACTGGAAGCAGATATTCCACATCAGACAAAAATGTCCACCCAGTTCTGTAGCGGAATAGATGCATGCATCAGGATCCTGGTCACTGTCTCCATTTGACATGAATGAAGCCATAGTGTGTGTGCCCTGTTGACCCACAGGAGGTATATGTACAGACTTGGGGAAGTTGAATTTTGCCACCACCTTGGAAAGCTCCTATAATGCTATCTAAGGCCCGGACTTCTTTCATTGCTCCATAAATGTGGTAACCACCAGCTGCCACTGGGGAAAATTTGTAGAAGAGGAGTATTTTCCCTAGGCCAGGTTTGAAACTTCAGTTAGCTGGGCTAGGTTCAGTGCCTGGAGGACTCCTCAGTTTACATGCAATTACTGGGACAAATTTTCCAGGAGTTTGGAATGTGATACACAGAGTTTTCAGTTAAGTGAAGTTACCCACTTTATGGGTCTAGATATCCTAAAGGCACCAGATCCCATCTGATACTGGAAACCAAGCAAGGTTACCCCAGTTAGTACTTGAACTGGAGTCTGTCAATGAATACCAGTTGCTGTAGGCCGTAGAACCATAGAATTGTAGATCGGGAAGGGGTCCTATGAACCATTAGGCCCAACTGCCTAGTCAATTCAAGACCTCCAGGAAGAACATTCCCAGCAGGTAGTTGCCCAGTCTCTTTTTGAATATATTCAGGGAAAAAGACCCCACCACCTCTCAAGGTAATTGGTTCCGTTATTGAATTGTTCTTACTGTCAAGATGTTCCTTCTAATGTATAATTGAAATCTACCCTACTATTATTTAAAACCATTAGAACTAGTTCTACACTCTGAGGCATATAGAGAACAAGCCTGTAACCTCCTCTCTGGGACAGTCTTTGAGGTACAGTCGCCCCTCCTTATAAGCGGGCTTGCGTTCGATGGCTTTGAGCTTACGCAGAAGGCAACCCTGCCAATAATGGAGAAATAATGGGGCGCGTACTCGTGCCATGCATCCCGTGTGCTGCTGCGAGCACGCGCCCCATTATTTTCTATGGGGCTTGAGCATACGTTCTTTTCCCCATACATGTGTGTGTGTGTGTGTGTGTGTGTGTTCGTGTCCCCGGTACAGATCCCCCGCATATGGGGAGGGCGGACTGTATTTAAAGAGTGTGACGATGTCACCCCCTCAGTCTTCTCTCAACCAAACTAAATATGCCCAGCTCCTTCAATCTTTCTTCATATGTTTCAATCTCCATACCTCTTATTATCCTGTACCTGTTTCTGTACTTTGCTTCTGCATTTTTTGATATGGTCATCCCATGAACATGAGGGAGAACACATGTCCAACAACAACAACAAAACCCCAGAAAAACCCACATACAAGCCTAAAAAAAGTCAAAGAGGCAAGCATGAAAAAAACCATAGCTCACCTTGTGCTTTCTCCTCAAAGCCTGTATATAGGAAACAGAACCATCATCATCCAAGCCTGGACTGTAGAACATAGGTGCAATTTTACAGACCATTTCCCACATGGGTGTTCATCACTGGATTACAAACACATGCCAGAGACTTCTTGTTATTTTCAGTGCTTTCCATGGGAATTGTCAGAAAGCAAATTTAGAGAAATGGAGTGATGGAAATAAGTGCAGGCCAACTCTACAATTCAATTACTGTTTGTTTCAGGTGTATAAGACCATCTCCTTAGAACTCAGCCACACCTTCTTATGATGATGGCAACACTTTGGCAGTTCCTCCTCTCACAGTTCATTCACTTCTTTGAATTTGCGCTATAATTTTCTTGTGTTTGATTTCCCGAAGACTTCAACCACATGTCCCCCCCCCCCCCAATTCTTTTTTGCTTCTTCACTTGGATTGTCTGAATTAATTGCTGATAGCTCAAATCTGCAGATCATTCGCTCTCCTCATATTTCTAAGAACTAATTACCTGTGTGTATAAAACGATGAAATCTCATTATATTTTCTTTTAAAAAAAATCTCCCATGCATTTCATTACATTATCCAATTATTGCTGCACTTGTACAGCATTATGTTACTGACCGCTCACAGGCTATTTACTACACAGATGTGTTACTTTAATTAAACAAATATGATTAGCTTCACGGGATGGCATTTGGCTATGCCAAAATATACAGAAACCCATTGCTTCCCAACTCAGGATGCTTCAGATCATGTCTTTCAAAAACATAAGCAATTATAAAGCCAAAGAAATGGAGACCCACCTTATTACAGCATCCGGTCCACACCGCCACCAGATAAACATATTTAAAGGTCCTCAAACAGATATTTGATCAATTGTGCCAAAGGAAGGAAATTCCACAATCTTTCCAGCCAATCTGTCCTATTACTAAACTGATTGTATAGCTGGAAATATAAAAGCATATAGATAGATAGATAGAGAGAGAGAGAGAGAGAGAGAGAGAGAGTGTATTTTATTTAAAACATATACTTAAATACTTGAAATGGATGAGTCCATCCAGGTAGTTGTACTGTATTCACAATTGCTACTTAGTTACAATCGTGTCACTATTGTAAGACTCCCCCCACAACCAGACATCAGTTGCACAAGGAGGAGGTCCATTCTGTTTGCAATTGGAGCACAACTGAATGACGTTTCCATCAATTTTTTTGTTGGGGGTGGGTGGGCCAGGAGAGGATATTTAAGTGCGGTCCAGACCAGCGCTTTGCACCAGCTTGGCCACATGCTAGGGTTGTGTGGGGACGGAGCAACTGCATGACCCGCAACCCTAGTACGTGGCGGTTGGCAAATGATGGCAGTGCCCTGTATACATGGGCACCGCCATTGTTACATAAGCGCCGTGCAGCGTCCACACGTTGCCACGTGGCACTTACATAATGAGTGCACCACTGGTGCACTCGTTATGACACCCCTGCAGCTTTAAAAGAACCTGCTTTTTGTGGGTTCTTTTTCCTTCAGAAGGAAGCCACGTGGTTTGGTGGCTGTGGCTTGCCTCCAGAGGATGGTCTGTACTGCACCTCAGATTCATACTTTTTCACTCTTCTTCTTGACATTTGACTACTTCCTTTTTCTTCAACTCTGGTTCATTCTTCACTGCTTAGGATTTATCTTCTGCCCTCTTTTCTTAATTCAGTATTTATTCAAGTTAGTCTTACATTCCTATATTGCTATAGGTAGACTTTAAACCCAATTCTTCTATCTATTCTTTATCCTCTAAACAAAGACCATTCTTGCTAGCTTACCCCCTTCAATACCATTTTACTCTCTTTTAAAATTTATGGTGGCAATTTCTCCCCCCCTTTTGAGCTAGATATTATTTTATCCCAATCTGCTAAATATTTATTTATCTCTTCTTTTTCCAGAATTCTTGTTAATCTATCTATTTCTGTTATCTCAAACATCTTAAGTTCCTATTCTTCTATTTCTGGTATTCTATTACATTTCCAATATTTTGCAAAGACCATTGTAGCAGCAATAATCATGTAGAATAAAACATAACCATGTTTTTTTTTCCCTTTTGTTCATCCACCATACTTAACAAAAATATTTCTGCTTTTGGTTCAGTATTTGTTCCCAATATCTTGTTGATTGTTGATCCGATTTGGTTCCAAAATGTTCTAACCTTTGTGCATGTCCACCAGATATGAAACATTGTTCCTTTTTCTTTTCCACACTTCCAACATTTATTGTTGATATTCCTGTAAATGTTACTGATCTTATCTGGTGTCACATGACAATTAAATAATTTTTTATAATAATTTTCTTTTCACATCCTGGCATCTCGTAAGTCTTTCTTTTCAATGTGTTTTTCCCCATTGATCCATTTCCAGATTATACCCAATATTTTGGGCCCACATTGACAAAAAATATGGGAGCTTAGAGGTATGCTTCCATCAATATCATGCAATAATGTGAAGATTATCACACAGCATCACATGTTGTCGCAATTATTGTGGATTTATCCCGTGAATAAAAAAACATTCTAGCACCACTTTTTATTTATGGAAAAATCCCATGCATAAAAAGCAGTGCTAGAATGCCTCTTTATTCACAGGATAATCACACAATAATCACAATTTCACACAATGTCATGTGATAATCTTTGCGTTATTGTGTGATATTGATGGGGGTATACTGCTATGGTCCCGTCTTTTTTGCCAGTCTGATAAAGTCTGCTGTCATGCTATCTTTTGATATCTCACTGCTTTGTTCCCATGTTTAACATTTGGTAACATATTTTCACATTGCATTAATTATGTCCCTGTTGTTTTTATATTTCCACGTTCACACCTCAGTAACAAGCCTATATTTCACATACATTTGGAGTCTCTGGAGCCTTAGTTTTCCATTTCTTGTTTCTTTTCTTTTTTTTACCATGTATTTATAATTGTATGCATTTACCTTACATGTTTTTCTAATGTTTTTACAGCCTTTTTGATTTGTTTCGGTACTGACTGCTGCCTCCTTCTATGATTTTAAAGATAAAAAGTCTTTCAGAAAACAACGAAAGGAAAAAAAAAGTCAGAGAGCCAAAATAAGACTTTTCGAGACTTAAAGCCTGGGATGGACAAATCTATTTCTCTCACAGTCAAATTGTTATCTCAAACTTGTTCCATCCTTCGTAAGACAAAGGCATAAAGCTGATTGTTAGTAGAGTCAGGCTACTGAATTATTTGGATTTACAAAGCATATCCAGGGATAGCTATGTTGGCCATATAGCAAAGTACAATAACATCCAAAATCTACAAAAGAGTGTGGATTGCTCAAAATTATCTATGTACAAAACACATGACGAAAGCTTTCAAAGCTCAACTGGCTTCTTCATCAGGGAAAGGTGTTTAAATTGTACTTCCCAGAGTTTACTTTTGTCTGCCAAAGCCCACAGGGCGAAGGAGGTGTAATGGTCTCTGTACTACACAGATATCCCTCTGTACCATCTTAACTGAGAACAACTATATAACATTTTGATAAAATGTAGGCATATGATTCCAACATCATCATTTTTCTTTCTTTCTCCTATTTGCTTGTTAACCTTTGCCTGATAAAGAAGCCAGTTGTCATTCAGATTTACCAAATGAATGGCTTTGAATCAAGAATTGTTTGAAGGAGACCACACTAGTTGGGACTAATCAACAGGATTCACTCTACAAAATTGATACATTCTTACTAAAAAGGAATAAAACATATTCCTTCCCCATCCGTACTTTGTAAGAACCTTCGATGTTCTGCCATGATGAAAAAAAAGAATAATAGAATGTAAGGACCTTATCACATAGAAAGGAAGCTCCCAAATCGCATGGATAAGTGGGGTTTATACTCGGGAATATCCCACAAAGGCAGGATTATTTTCAGAGGACATCGGGCTAATTGAGCATTAATACAACATTAACCTGTGCAGAAAGTTGCAAAATTGCACTGTTTTTACTTCTGGGATTTTCTTGAAAGGAAAAAAGTGATGCGATTTTGTGACTTTCTGCACAGGTTAAAGTTGTGTTAATGCTCAATTAGCCCAACGTATGTGAAAACAGTCCTGTTTTTGTGGGATATTTCCAGGATCTAATCCCATTTATCCATGGGATTTGGGTGTTTTGCCTCCTGTATGATAAGGTCCTTAGAGTTAGAAGGTCCACAAGGTTCATCTGATCCAATTCCCCTTCCATGCAATGATACACAACTAAGGGCTTGCCTTCACTGACCAGAATGCTTGGATTACTCATGGAATATTCTGACCCTGATTTTCCCCTAATTTCTTCCCCAAATCTCCCGGCTACCTGTGTTCTCTCCATAGCAGCACTGGGTGGCTAGGTCAAAAGGAAAGGTCAATGTGGGATGAAGATAGTCTTTGCTCAATTAAGGGTTTTGACCCCATATCATGTAAATAGGACCCAGTAAGCCCAGGAGGAATTTGAAGTAACCCATGTAAACAAATCTTAAATCACCCCTGAAATATGGGCATCTATCTAACCTCTGTTTAAAAATCTACAAAGATGAAGGGCCCACCACCTTCTGAGAAAGAAGGGTGGTGGACACTCTATCCCACTCTTGAACAGCTCTTACAGTAAATCATCATCATCATCATCATCATCATCATCATATGCCAATTTCTCATGTGGTGGGACCCAAAGCAGCTCACAGAGGAAATCTACAGTTTTACAAACAAACAATATAATTTTTTTAAAGGATACCCAAGCTTTTTTTTAAAAAAGATAAAGAACACATCCCAATAAGAAGCCGCCCTGAGATCATTACATATTTAAAGCCTGCTTAAAAAGCAAGTTCTTTGTTTGCCAGCAAAAGGAAATCAGGGATGGAGCCAGCCTAGTTTCTCATGGAAGGGAGTGCCAGAGGGTGTTTAGGTGGGGTTTCTTGTCTTGGAATTGACTGTATTGATTCATCTTCTACTCTGGAGCAGCAGAAAACAAGAAGCTTTTTATCTTCCACGTGGAGATATTACAAATGCAATAAGTAACACTTCACATCCCATTCTTGTTTAGAAAGCCAAAGCAGAATATTGTCATCTTAATTCATGCCAGTGTATTTCCAGGATTTCCAATCCTGATGGCCTTCTCCTCCCCTACTTCCTTCTGATTTCCATCTCCAGTGGCTGTGTGGAGGTTTTCAGCCCCCTCTTTGCAACTTGTCCTATAATGAGGGGGCTGAACCTTTGCTCCTGAGGTATCGATCTGCTGCCGTCTGCCTGGAGCTCATTAGGTATTCCTTCATTGTTTCCTATGCAAATTAACTTAATGAGAATTAGGAGCATAATGGAGCCCATTCACCGTTCTAGTTGGTGGAAAATGGGTTTGACTACCAATTTTCCATTACAGCTGTTTTGTAATTACTTTGGAGCTCTCTGAATTCTAATGGTGTGACTGAGCTGCTCTGACAGATTCCTCTACACAGCCCCTACTCACACCTGCCCATACACACACACACACACAATCCCTTTAAAGCAGAAGCTTTTGCGATCAGCAAGCTAAAAGGTTTACAGTGGGGAGGAGTTGGGGAGATGACAAATCTCCCAATATGTATTGAATAAAACTCAGTTTTATTTAATTATTTACTTTTTAAGAGTATTTTTGTATTGCCTCCCAGACGACAAGGGTGCCTGAGGTGATGAACAAATAAAAGCCAATTAAAATAATGCAAAGGTTTTTTTAAAAAAAAAAACATTTTTAAACACATTAAAATACACTTTAAAAACTCCTAAAAGTAGATTAGCAACAACCCTAGGATCTGGTCTTGAAACAGGTAACACTGCAATTTCAAATGCTGAATGCTATGTGGAACAGCATGATTTTGTAGCAAAACCCTGTTTCCAGTTTATTGTTTGAGAGGATTCTTTAAATGCATTTCAAAAAATTCATTTCTATTATGAATGAAGGTTGTCAGATCTGAGACTTGCTCATGGCTCCTCTTCTCCTTCCATTCTGATTAATTACTAAGCCAAGTTATGGAAAATTTTGAACTACTGTCAGCTCTTCTTATACACTGATTTTTTATACACAGATTCAAGCATCCACGGTTTGAAAATGTTCAAAAAAAGTATAAATTTCAAATATCAAACCTTGATTTTCCAATTTTTATAAGGGACACCATTTTGCTATGTCATTATATTTAATGGGACTTGAGCATCCACAGATTTTGTTATACATGAGGGATCTTGGAGCCAAGACCCAGCGTATAACAAGGGTCCACTGTATTCTAATGTTTTCATCAATTTATTATATAAATAATCTTTGGTCACTATTTTTGTTTTCTTAATATTCAACTGTAAACCCACCTTTGCACTTTCTTCTTTGACTTTCTTCAGTATTTTGTTTCAAGCCTGCTATTTTCTGTGAGTAGCAGTATGGTGTTATCTGCATATCTTTATGTTCCTTCGTCCAGTTTTCATGCCTCCTGAGACTATGCCTGTTTTCCATATAAAATGTTCAGCATACAAGCTAAACAAATAGGGTGATAAAATGCATCCTTTTCTGATCCCCTTGTCCACTGGAAACTGTTTCTCCGTATTCTGTCCTAATAGTAACCTCTTGTCCTGAGTAGTTCATTTTTAAACACATCCACCCTTCCACCCCCACAGAGAGTATAACTGGTTGCAGCTTATTGTTGAATGTACCATTCTGGATTCCTCATCACATTTTTTTTTATGGTCAGGATCCCGGTGCATTTCTGCATGCTCCTATTTCTTCATCCACAACCAGGAATCCTCCCTCCTTACTGACACATCCTGTGCATCCTAAACCCATCTCAGAAAGCCAAGAACTTTTCTGAAGCATTCCCCCAGAGGCCTGAAGTGGAAGTTGGATGAGAAGAAATCCCCAATTTAACTCACATTGGATGTGGAAGTATGCAGTAGGATCAGAGCCATTGCATGAAAGCACTCTACATTTCATAAAATTGGCTGGCATACTCTTGTTTTATGCATACAAAAGATTCCATATACATGTAGTTTACTTTTTTGCCTATGATGTCTTTATTCCTTTTTTGGTTCACTATTGCAAATGCAAGAGTAACTGTTGCATTTACAGTTGCAGATTCTTGGATGGTGCATCAATGCCTTCAGTGTATAACTTGATTCACTGGGACTGAGGAAACAGCAAGCACAATTTCAGATACATAATTGGTTGCACAATGTTGGTATTCAGCAGACAGGTGGTGTAGCACAACCGTCACTTAACTCTCTAGGAGTGTAAATTTACACTGTGCAAAGATACTGTTTAATCTTGGCTATTGAAAAACTGAGCAGTATGGATGAACATATTTAAATTTTTGAAGAAATATTGCCAATTGTAACCTGGAATCACACCCTTTTGGTCAGAATCCTGCTGTGACTTTGCATTTGTATAAATGTTGCTATAGTTGTACTTTCTAAGTGACTGTGTGAGCGTGGTGTCATGTCTGAGTGTATGCAAACCTTATTATGCTTGTATAACCCATTGTATAAGTCTGGTGACATAGTTCACCCTTTGGAATCCAAGGTATCTGAGAATGGAGGAGTGTTCCTGCAAGGAAAGACTGGCTCCAGAGCAACTCACACCCTGAATCAGAGAGGCTGGTGGCTAAGGCAGTTGTGGGTCTCACTCCTCAGTAGGATTTGAGAGATGCTGAACCCTTAGTCTACCCTTCGGCAAAGAGAGGAGAAACTTGGTAGAACACCTGGCATCTAGAGGCAGCCACCCATCAATCTCCCAGAAGCTCCTCCTTGTTCACAACCATTCAACCTCTTCAATTGGTCTGGTCATACTCTTGGTATTACTGGAATTTTCAGTCCCAGGACTGTCTAGATTTAATGACTCCTTGGTAATGTCCGCACAGGCCAGAATACTCTGTGAGCAGCATGGAGTATTCTGGCTCTGGAGCAGCCCAGATGTCCACCCATTACTGGGCACTCCCAAAGCAATGGTGGGTGGCTGTTCACATGTGCCTCCTACTGTGTGTCCTGATGCTGTGGGTGGCAGGATCACATGGCTAGTGCCTCGTTCTGACCCCAGAGGGCATGACTTGTGGCAGCGGCAACAGCATTGGGAAACACAGCAGAATATCCTGCTAAACATCTAACCACTCAATGGTTTGGAGCTTTGAATTGCTTCAAAAGGACCAGAGCAAAAGATAACCTTTTGTTTAAAAAATAGTAGAAGTGTTATATGGTGTGTTTGGTGCTGACCTGGCTGATGTCATCTGGATAATTTGTACAGAAACTGAGGTCTATGTCATCAGGCTATTTGCTGGGAGGATGGGAGGGGAGGATGGGGTATTTGTCCCATGTGATGTGATGTGTTTGTTTATTGCTGTTGTTCCCTGTCTTGATCCACGGGGAGAGGTGGGTAAGAAATAAATATTATTATTGTTGTCATTATTATTATATATGCATGGCTTTTGGCTTTGAATATCTGGACTAATGACCTCTGAACTGTTTGAGACCTTGGCCCAGTACCTTTCTTCATCTTCTTGGATTACTTGTGCATGATCTGCACTCAGTTGATTTCCCTGTAGCTGCTTACATTGGGTCAACCTGTTTTTTTGGACTTGCTGCCTAGAGGCATGAAGCACCTAAGAGCATTGCTTGGGATTTCACATTAATGTGGACAGTTGTAGTGGGTGTATCATAGAATCATAGAAGCGTAGGGTTGGAAGAGACCACAAGGGCCATCCAGTCCAACCTCCTGCTATGCAGGAACTCTCAATCAAAGCATCCCTGACACTATGTAAGCCATCCAGCCTTTGTTAAAGACCTCCAAGGAAGGAGATTCCACCACTCTTGTGTAACAGGAGGTTGCACACCCATACCTCCCACTGAACTACTGGTTGCACAAATGAATGATCTAGTACCATGGGACAGGGTATACTTGCAAAATTTTACACCACTCAGTTGTTAAAGAGGGCCAAGACCAGTGATGCCAAGCTGAAATCTAAGTGTTAGATTCTTTTCAGTGGAGCAGCAAATATTGCTTTCATTTTAAAGTTCACTTCCCCATTTTACTTCTTTTCCTTTTAATTTTATGCCATGACCTTCCCCGAGTCTTAAGGAAATGGCAATACAAAGAAAGAAAACCCTCCATAACAATAATAATCATAAATACAAAATGGGCCAAAGGAATTACTCTCTAGATTAAGCACCTGTGTTCAGGACTGAGCTAATACTGACTTCTTTATACCTCCTCCCTGTACACTAAGAGCCACATTTTAATTAAACACAAAAATTCAAAAGGTCAGATTCATGTAAAATTTAAAGGCCATTTTTATTATTTGACATGGAACAAATTGTAACTTTATATCGCCTTTAGATGCAATTCTGTTTGATGAAAATTAGATTAAGCTAAAATCAAACACGCCCTTTTAAGGCCATTCTGATGAAATGTTAGAAAGTAGCACACAGAGGCATGGCAATGGCTTGGCATTTCTTGGTTTCCCTCCATAAATATCAAGGAAAATATTGGGTAGAATGTGCATCCCCCCTTCATTTGCATTAATACAAATGAGAACTATTAAGTTTAGCTGATTAGCATATTCATATGTATGCTAGGTGCCACATATTCAAAATAGTCTCTGATTACAGGCCCGGAGTATTACATTTAAAAGTGGAACCTTTCAAACTCCAAATGTGCCTCTCATTATATTTCAGAACAGAACATAAATGGAAACAATTTAGAAACCAAAGACATGGTAGATCCAATCTTTCCCCCCCTCCACTTTAATTTGCACAAAGACACAATTGAGGGGAATTTTCACCCCCTTTTTGAAGAAAAAAAAGAAAAGCAGTAAACACGTAGACAAATTTAAGGAATGGAAGAAAAGGGCTATTTGTTGTCCCATTTAATTAGAATGATGTTGGTTCATGGATGGCAAATTTAGGGCAACGTGCTTCACAACAAATGAAGTGACATTTACTCAGTGACTAAAGGGGTTAAGCAACTCTTACTTCCTCTAAAACAACTCAGGCATTGAACCAGAGGCCATCTGAGACTTGGGATGCATCTAAACTGCACTCTTAAAGCAGTTTAATACCACTTTAACTACCCTGGCTTAGTTGTATGCAATCCTGGGATATGAATTTCCTTGAGATACTTCTTTGCTAGAGAGTTCAGTGACCCTCTTCTGAACTAGAGTATTGGAGCTCTTGAAGAGAATTCTAAGTACGTTACTGAAAAAACTACAAATCCTAGGTTTGCACAGGATGGAGCTATGCCAGTCAAAATGCTGCCCAAGAGCTTATATTGTATAATGTGGATAAAAAACAGGGGCTCATTCAGACTAAAGAATTATATGAGTAGTGCTATTATTCCACTCTGATGGTCTTGTTTCCCATCCTGTGGAATCTTGGGATTTGTAATTTGGTGAGCATTTTGGCTAAACCAGCCAGAATACTATGGCCTGTCTTTGGACTTGAACTGGTTTAACTTACCTGGGTAGTTTAATGATATTTTTAACTTTTGTATTTGGAATATTGTTTAGCTATGACACTATGTAAGCCATCTCTAGTCCCAAACAGGGGAAAGGTGAGGTATTATCACCATCATCATCATCATCATCATCATCATCATCATCATCATCATCATCATTTTACTATAATGTTAACAAGAGAGCCAGTGTAGTGTAGTGGTTTGAGTGTTGGATTATGACTCTGGAGATAAGGGTTTGATTCCCAGCTGGGCCATGATACCCACTGGGTGATCTTGGGCAAGTCGTATCATCCCTGGATTGCTCTCAGCCTCAGAGGAAGGCAATGCCAATCCCCCTCTAAACAAAGCTTGCAAAGAAAACCTATCATAGGGTCACCTTAGGGTCACCATAAGTTGAAAATGACTTGAAGGCACACAACAACTACAAAGTTTGGTGAAGCACTAGTGTGTTCAGCGGCTCGTCTATGCCAGCCACAATATTCTGGGCTGCTCTTGGTGTATTTTTGCCTTCAAGCTGCACTGGATTTTCCCTGTTACCTCCACAGTCCATAGCAAAGCTGGGCAGCTGTCCCACTGTGTTGCCTGGCACTGCCAGGGCTGGCATTAGTCTGAGGTCAAAAACGAGGTGCCCAGTGTCTATTGCAAGGCTGGGTTATGATCTTGGAGAGAGTGATTCTTACCAGCTGTGGTAGTGTTGGATGACACATTGCAGATGTGTGTGTAGACAGCTGACTGACATTGCTATGGAGTACTCTGTGTTTTCCTGCAAAATCCAGATAAAAAGGAAGTTTTTTTAATACTGGTTTAATGGAGGGATAGGGCAGATTCAGTGCAGAACTGGTCTTACATCATGAAGATAATCCACATTCAAATCAGGGATTTAGCCCCGCATCATGAAGATAAGCCACTGTGAGGATGTGGGGAAACTGCTTTATTTGGACCATGTAGACAAATTCCTGGATGAGGATTCTAAAGCCCCCTCCCTAAACTTTTGTGTGATAAGTAGTTTAATTGATCGTATCAACCTCATCTTTCTGTTACAAGATGGACATTTGCACATGTGATTCTCCCTAAAGACTTTTTAAAAGGAAAACATTCAAGACATAGACTAGGAAAAGAAACATCCAAATCACCCCCACCCTATTTTAATGGGGTTTCAAATAGAGCTATAAGCAGGAACTCTTTGAAAAGTATCACTCCCTTTGGCAACCTTACCCAACTGTGCTTCTCTTGGTTAGCATTCTTTAATGCACTGCAATGCGCCCACACGCATTAATTGCAGGGTGTATGAGCTGGACCTCACTAGACAGCTGCACAGAACAGTTGGTCCATAACAGCATCCATCTCTCTCAGTTCTTTGGCAGGAAAATTCCTTGGTTCCCCAAAATAATGTGAACTACAGGCGCTTTTGGTTCCTGTAATTGAAGTGTGCATAGACACAGAGTCAGCTGTTTGACACAACTGGAAATAGACTTCTTTACTGTACTCAGTAATTTGAGCTTATTTTTAAGGCAACATACTCAGGGAATTAACCCTTTCCTTCTGAGTAGGGCAGAGCTGTGATGGTATATTTCATGCCATGCTTGTTTTGGAGTATGTCACAAAATCCATCAATTCTTCAGATGTGTCACAAACACATTCATGCCATTTTGATGCCATTCTTCTACGTCCTAGTCATCTTCCTCCCTACATACTCCTGATTCCCAGCATTGTTGTCTAGCATGGATATTTATGAAGAATGGATCAGTGTATCCATGTTGGTTTCACTTAGGGTTTGTTTTTTTACATGAGGCTTGAAAAGTGGAATTAGAGCAAAATAGTAGTGCCTATGGCCATATTTTGTTACATGATGCTGTGTCTCTCCAATATCTGTAGTGCCTCCATTAGTGCCTTCTAATTGATGGGCAAAACCCGTCAATGTCCTCCAAGTGTTCTGCTTTTGCACTCTTGATTCAGGTGTGATAAGTTCCAGCTGGAGCTGTTCTGATAGGCAGATGATCATATGTTATGAAGGGACATGATTCTGCTTCTCTCTTCCTATCTCCTCTCCCTGTTGGTATTCAAAAGCAGACTGTTTTTCTCTCCCCTGCCCCATTTTTTTCTTTCATTTTACCTTAATGTATCTCCATGATCACACAATTGCTCTAAATATAAATATAGTCAGCCCTCCATATTGGAGGACTTACTATCTAAGGATTTAATTATCCACAGACATCAAGCCCCCATTTTTCTTAATGACGGTGTGTGCACACAGCTATGCTAGCAGGTGCACACAGACTGCACCGCCATTGAGAAAAATGGGGCATGACCATGCTGGATTTTTGGTATCTCCAGGAGGGCCCAGAACAGATTCCCCACAGATATGGAAGTCCAACTGTATAGACCAAAAGGCATGCTGGGAAGGGGTAGGACAGGAAGGCAAAACTATGGAGGCCAGCATCTGGAAGACAAAGGCCAAGATAGAAGGAGCACCAAAGCAATTTGGAAGAGCTGTGCGATAATAGCTGTTCCCAACCCAGTATGTTTGCCTTTCCTAGACTAACATGATTGTGGTGCCTTATGAACCTGGTGTGATACAGTCCTTAGTTTCTCATTGTTTCTACACTTCAGTTTATCCCACTCTATTTCCATATCCATTCATGATCTTTGCCCTTTCCTTCAAAGTCCACAGATGTAGAGACAAACAGTATTTTATTGAACTCTCTGTTGTTGTGTTCTGCTGAGGTGGGCAAGGTACTTGGCCTTCATGTTTTATTTCATTTAATAAGGAGGGGCTATCTGATTGTCCAAGTTGTTATACATTCATACAGGACTTCATATTTCTTTCTTTTTGTTTTTTTAAACAAGAAACCATACTCTAAAATCCTGCTTCTTTTGAAGGATAATTTATGCATGTGTATTGTACTAACAGGAAGTCAGCCAGTGGTGAGCATACGCCTGAAGAATACAAGCTAGACATGTAAAGTGTTAACAAAGACAGGTTTGTTGCCAACATTTCTTCTTTAGAAAAGTTACTTCTATAAGGAACTTGTATAAATGTTTCTGAGCCAACTCCAGAACACTGGAAGCTGATTATGAAGCTTGGTTATAGATTCATTCAGTAGCAAAGGGTTAATGCTATTCCAGTGGAGCATTGGGTCCATTCTATATTTTTCTTTGAACTTTATTGTTGTTGTTAACTGCCCTTGAGTCATCCCTAACCCATGGCAACCCTGAGTATGAGACATCTGCAAGACCTCCAGTCTTTACATGTTACATGGATTTGTAATTGGTTGACCGGCATAACCCAATGGTTCCTCTTCATCCTGGAAAGAAGTACCCAGTGGGTTTTCTTGGTAAGATTTGTTCAGAAAAGGTTTACCACTGCCTTTCCCTGAGGCTGAGAGCATATGACTTGCCAGGGTCATCCAGTGGATTTGATGGTTGAGCCAGGGATTGAACCCTGCTCTCAAGAGTTGCAGTCCAATGTTCAAACTACTATGACATGCTGGCTCTTCAGTAAAAATACTCCTACACATATAGCCAATGTATTGATCTGGTGTGTTAAATGCAATTTGATTGCCAACATTTTTAATCCCCCAATTCTCACACAGTGGGATCCTCAAATATTCCTCGAAGAAGAACCATCCACTGTGACAAACAAGACTACAGCACTCTCCCCCCTCCACCATACACACCAGTTGTCTCATCCCAGGGAGTTCTGAAGACGTACATTTCCTGTTTAATGTTATTGGGAAGCTGCTGCATGTGAAGAATGTGAGTAAAGTTATCCATTATGTAAATAACTGTCAAGTGGTACATTACAGACTGAGCAAACCTACCCGGCGTGTGATTAAGGCAGTGTGATTAAAGACATCAATGACTTTGTTGTACCTTTGTCTTAAAAGGAAGTAGTTTAAGACCGGAGCTTCTGACATAATTTTAAGGGGCTTTTAGAGAGCATTTGCCAAGTCCGCCACTCTTTCAATGCAGCTTTCCCTCCCTCCCTCCCTCCCTCTAGCCTTTCCTCCCCCTTTCTTTCTATGTTTAGATCCTTGAATAAGAAGAACAACCCCCCCCCCAGGGAAAACTTGAAAGAGGTGTTTTCTTACCTACACAGAAGTTGTGCACTGGAAGGGGTGAAAAAAAGGGGGGGGGTAATGCACACCTTAAAAGAAGGGGGCATTATGAAAAGGATTCATTTCTAAAAAGGATTTTCAAAGCTCCAGTTTATTTACTTCATTTCTACCATTTTGTTTATTTATGAATCAGCAAATGAAAGAAATTTGGCTTGATCAAAGAACCCATGAAGCCAAATGCAAGCAACAGTGCCAACTGTGGAACAGAGATCCTACATGGAAGAGAATTAACCTCTAGACCAGTGGTTCCCAAACTTTGGTCTTCCAAGTGTTTTGGACTTCATCTCCTAGAAGCCCCAGCTAACTTGGTCAATAGGCAGGAATTTTGCAAAATTAAGTCCATAACAGTTCAACTACAAAAGACTGGGTACTACTGTTAGAAGATCTTTTGATTATGGTGAAGGCATTGGGTCGAGGAGTCAGCATGGTGCAGTGGTTTGAACATTGGATTATGACTATGCAGACCAGGGTTTGAATCCCATCTCAACCATCTTTAACCCCCTGGGTGGCCTTGGACAAGTTATTCTCTCTCCGCTTCAGAGGAGGGCATAGGCAAACCACATTTGAAGAAACCTTACAAGAAAACCCTGTGATAGGTTAGTGTTAGGGTCGCCATAAATCGAAAATTACTTGAAGGCACACAACAACAACAACATTTGGTTGAACCATGTCTACATGGCAGACTTGAACTGGTTTAAATGGCATGGCCTCTACTCCAGTGGTAGGATGGCAACTGAAATTCAGTGAGGCTTCTAATGCTCACTCCAAGGATTTATGAATGCGTACAAAGTGACTATTTCTTCAAAGGAAGCTGTAAAAACAGTTGAAGAACTGAGTTGCATTGGGTCATACATTGATCTCTATCAGCACCAATTAGGGATGGACAAGAATTTGATTACAGATCATTTTTTATTATAAGAATTGTTGTTGTTGTTGTTGTTGTTGTTGTTGTTTTAAAAATACCCTTCATATATAAGATGAACAGATCAATAATTTTTCTTTTTTGCTTTTAAAATCAAGGCTGGAATCTTGTTGATGTAAATCCCCTTAGACATGGGGTTGTACCTTGGAGTCATTGTGCAATGGTGACATAATTTACATAATCCATAGCAGTACAGTTAGTGGTTACATAAGCATAGTTCCCCAAGTGTAACCATTTAATATGGCATTAATCCTACTGTCAGTCCCAAGTAGAACCATTGAATCAACTAGATTTATCTACATGTTGACTCATATTGAAGAACTGATTTGATGGGTCTCTTCTACTGGAAACAAAGCTGGGATAGCAGCCATTGTTCTGTTTTTAATTGGAGGATATGAGGATCATAGAGGGGTTTCAGCAATTTATGGAATAAAAACAATCACACACATATTCAAGTTTCTCACCTGAAAATCTGACCCTTTATGAATAGCGGTCTGCAGTAGGGAAAAATAATGTGCATGTTCTTTCTTGAACACCACTAAGGAAGTCAGGCTGGGAGCACCGAGGGTTCTTGTTGGCTTGCAATTACAGAATTGATAAGACTTTAATAGGAAGGAGCAGTGGATGGTTTAAACAAAGTAGTTCTGTAATCAGACTTTGTTGTAATTAAAATGAATCACCAAATTGGCAATGGAACTAAGTGAGTGGTACAGAAGAAAAAATGACCTAGGGAAAATCAACAAGGCAAGACCAGTATTATATATTCCAGCACCAGCCCCCTTTGGAAACATTTTACCAAACATTCCTGTCCTAAATTACCACCAAAAATATAATGGCTAGCATTCTGTACTACAGTATGCAAAGGGATCTTGTAGTTCTTTCAGATTATTTGTGCAAACATAAGCTTTTATAGACTTGGTCTACTTCCTCAGATGCATGGAGTGAACTGGTGCCCAGGAAGGACCTCATAATCAGACGGTAAGAATAGCCATAGAAATGCAGAACTTTTGGATATGGTGAGAAGTCACCGGTGACAAGTTCAACTTTGACCATGGCTATTGAGAGACAAAGGAATGAGAAAAGGTGTTGGCCATGGTCAGGGTGGGTTGATGACCATATAAATGGTGAAGGGAGTTTAGGAATGTGGTGTATGCAGTCTGGGATCCAGAAAGGAGGTATGATAAACTGGCTAAGAGCAGCCTCATGAGGCAGGTATGTTAAGCAGAGTTATATTAACCTTTATTTATGAAGTGCTGTAAATTTACACAGCGCTGTACATGAAATCTTTTTAGTTAGACGGTTCCCTGCCCTCAGGCTTACAATCTAAAAAGACATGACACAGAAGGAGAAGGGAGTGGTGACGGGAAAGGGTAAGAGGTCCAGCAGTTCCTCTCAACCTCCGAGGCCTGGACCAAGGCAGATGGACTGAAGGGAGGGCTTGGCTTCAAAATGGAAGGTTAATCATTATCCAGGGAAAATACATACTCACAACAAGTAGGATAATACATATACAGAACATAGCAATACAGGAAATGGATCGATAAACAGCCAACAACAGAAGATCAGATAGTAAGCGACAATTATGCGATGCCTGGGAAGGCTTCTCTGAATAGGATGGTTTTCAACTCCGTTTTGAAGCTGGTTAAAGAAGTGATGGCTCTTGCTTGTGGAGGAAGAAGGTTCCAGGAGTGAGGGGCAGCAAGTGAAAAGGGGCGAATCCGGGATGGGGCAGAGGAAATCCTAGGCTGGGACAGGAACCCTTGACTACCAGAACGGAGGGCCCTGGTGGGAAGGTGAGGAGAAAGAAGGTCTGATAAGTAAGGAGGGGCCAGTCCATGGAGGGCTTTGAATGTCGACAGCAGGTGCCAGAAAGTCATTGTCTCTGTTTAGTCCACTGTTGATAGACTGGAGTTTGTGAATATATTGTAATTCAACTGTTTCTCTTTCCAGTCTTCCTTTGTACTCTCTAAAACCCCAGAACCACTGATCTGAGGTCAGAGAGAAAACAAACAGGACAGGTTTTGTATTTGTTTTTGCCAGAGGATAAATGGACATAAATCAGATACAGCCCGCCCTCTGTATCCACATATTTTTATCCACAGATTCAAGCATCCAGAGCTTGAAAATATTCTCATATATATATATATATATATATATATATATATATATATATGAAAATCAAGTCTTGATTTTGCCATTTTAAACAATGAAATATATAAATGCCATTTGTTTTTAATGGGACTTGAACATCCACAGCATCCTTGGATTTTGGTATCCAAGGGCGATCCCAGAACCAAACCCCTTTGGATAGCAATATAGCAATAGCAAGTACATTGCTATACCACTTAACAGTTTACAATGTATAAGCTAATTGTTCCCAACAAGCTGGGGACCCATTTTAGCAACCTTGGAAGGATACAAACCTGATTTGAGCCTGATCCCCTGGCTGGTATTGAACTCACAACCAGCCAGGGCCCACTGTAGACATGGAAATACACCCAAACATTGCAGAATACTTCAATCTTCCTGGTTATTCCATTTCTGAATTCTGCACTACAGTTACAGATTTGAAACCTAAGGACTGGAGTGCAGCTTTGGTGCAGCTTCTGGCCTCTTAAGATGCACGTATAATTTAAACAGCATACCCCCAAAGTGACCCAAAGCAGCTTTATTTTGGCCTGTTTGTTCAGGTCCTAAGTTAGTGTACACTGAACCATCAGAAAGTAAAGGTGTCACTATCTCAGCCACGCATGAAAGAAGTTACAGATTTTGAAACATTTTCAATTTTTGATTTTGGATAAGGAAGACTCAACCTGTAAAGGGAGTATTGTCCCATGAACACATAGGCTATTGTCATGTCTCTCCTGGCCTTCTTTACCACTTTGAGAGCATGAAGAAATTTCATCAGTTGTAAGTAGGGATAGATGACTGTTACATTTGATTTTACCCACATTTGACTTTTCTTTAAATGACTTGTTCTGTCATGTTTATGAAGGAAATGGTGAAATTTTATTAATCTCATATAAAAAAATGAAGTGACTGTAATTTGTACTCATCTTCACTTGCCAAATCCAAAAAGTGCAGCTCACAGCTTCACATGGAGAGGATTAGATTGTTCTTTCCTATAACAACAACAACAACAGCACCACCACCAGCAGCAATAATCTCTTACCTACTTCTCCTGTGGATTGTGGCAGAGAACAGCAACAAATAGTACAACACATAAAAAAAACATATACAGTTAAATGGATTACCAGATTCTAATTTGGTTGTATTCCCAAGATTAATGTATATCATTAACCTCTATTATTACTATATTATTAGTAATATTATTATTATTAGTAGTAGTAGTATTTTTTCTTTTATTGTGGGAAACCTTTCTTTTGGACCTGGCTTAGCTGCACCATTTGCAGTTTTGTGTCATATGGTCCATGGTAACTCCAGCAATCAAAATTTCTATAGTGTCCCACTTCCCTTGATGCCCTAAGCATGTGTTTATTTTGCTTAATGGTGATCCCACAGTGCACTCGGTGGGGAACCTGGATGATGCACATTCCAAATCCTCAGTCTAGCATGGACAGATCAGATTTGGTGTGAATGGGCCAAATGTCATCTGATCTGTCCATGTCAGACTGAGGATTTGGAATGTGCATCATCCAGGTTCCCCACCGAGTGCACCGTGGGAGCCTGGTTTATTTGGCACTTTCCGGTAGATCTAAGAACATCTCCAGTCTGGATTCATTCCAGATCCCTCCCCCCCATGGGTACCAAAATGCTCATCCAATTGTCATTAATGGCAGAGTGGCCACACAGCTGTGCCACCATTAGGAACAATGGCACTGAAGGGCCTGGGACTTGAGTCTTGGAGCCCCCCTCCAGGCCCAGCACCTGGGATGGAGACACCAGGCTCTGAGACCCAAGCCCCAGCCCTGGCACTGGCTCTGGCTCCCTCTGGCTGATGGGACTCCAGCCTTCATACTGCCCTCAAAGCCAAGCTGGAGCCCTATTGGCCAGAGGGAACCAGAGCCAGCAGCGGGACTGGGGACTGGCCTGGGGGTGGGCTCCAAGACTCAAGCCCAAGCCCCAGCACTGGCTCCCTCTGGCTGATGAGGCTCCCAAAGCCAAGCCCGGGCAGAAGCCTCAGAGAGGTAGGCAGGGGGGAGAGAGGAAGGAAAGAAGTAAGGAAAGAGGGAAGGAAAAGGGAGCGAGGACTTCAGTCCAATTTCCCCAATGACAGTTCAGCTGCATGCACATGCTGCCATTGGGGACAACACAGACCTGCCATCCACAGATGCTCAAATCCGCAGATGGCAAGTCCATAGATACTGAGGTCCCACTGTAGTTATTTAACCCCAATGAGAAAAAAACCTTATTGATAACTTAGATTAATAATAATAATAATAATAATAATAATAATAATAATAATAATATAGTTTATTTATACCTCCCGCCTTTCCCATGGATCGAGGCTGGATTACAGCCTTAAAAGACACTTAGTACAATTTACAATCAATACAACAATAAAATACTAACACTGAATTTATCAAGAATTCCTATTAGTTCTCTAAAAATTACAATTCGTCCATTAGCCAACAATCAGAGTCAAGGAAGAGCAGTCGTCATAACCTTTTTATATGGAATTCAGTGGATAAGCCTGCCAGAAGAGATCCGGTTTGAGTGCCTTTTTAAAGGCCTCTAAGGTAGTAATGAGACAGATCTCTTCCGGTAGGTCATTCCATAATCTTGGGGCCACGGCAGTGAATGCCTTATGTGAAGTTGTCATTAACCTGGTATTATAATATTCTAGTAAGAACTTCCCAGATGTTCGGAGAGTGCGGGTGGATTATGTAGGGAGAAGCGCTCCCGCAAGTAACTCGGGCCCGAGCCATGTAGGGCTTTAAAGGTAATAACCAACACCTTGTATTGCACCTGGAAGCTAATTGGCAGCCAGTGAAGAGATTTCAGTATTGATGTTATATGGTCAAACCTAGATGTTCTGGTGACCAATCTGGCTGCTGCATTTTGAACCAAATGAAGCTTCCGAATTTGGTACAAGGGTAGCCCCAAGTAAAGCGCATTGCAGAAATCTAACCAAGAGATTACCAGTGCAAGTACTACTGCTTCAAGATCCTTTCAATCCAGGTAGGGATGCAGTTGGAGTATCAACCAAAGCTGATACCAAGCACTCTTGGCCGTCGCATATATTTGAGATGTCAGTTGTAAGGACGGATCCAGGAGTATTCCCAAACTGTGAATCTCATCCTTTAGTCCTATATATTTTCTGCATCATTGTTAAATAAATATTCCCAAGTAATAGACTTTCCTGGTTAGTCTTTTTTTTCATTCAGTTTTTTGTTCCTCCATTCCGATACCAGGCAGCTATTTAAAATGCATTTTGCTGAGCTACCCAGAGCAAAAATTATAGATCTTCACTGTAAAGTGGAAAGAGTGTTAGGCTATAGAATCCTTCCTGAGAGAGGGAAAAAAATACTGCTTTCTGCTCTTTGAAGTCCATGAATTGACACCAGATTTATGGTTTTATTGGTGTCTTCACCTAGGGTTCACTGGGTCCTGACCTTTTAGAACTCCTCTCTGCAAGACACTGCCTTGTTACAGCCTTTTGCAAAGCTCTATCTTTCTTTCCTTTAAGGCAAAGAAACTCTCTGGTGAATGTGTAGGTCCTCCTGCATGATTGTGCCATAAACCTCTGGCAGATGTTGACCATAGAGTTGCACTGGAGGGCCTAGAGATTCCTAAGGAGATGTCCTCTCAAGTTGATTTTTTTTTTTAATAATTTGCAGTTTTAAAGAACTCCTGTCCTCCTAACCCCAGGGTCTATGGAGGACCCCCTGTAACAGATAATCACAATTGTTGCTTTTTGCACAGAATACAGATGTTGCGATTCCTCCCTGCTTTTGTGAGAATGAGAAAATGTATGGATATTCTTTCGATCCCTAATGCATACATTATAAAATGTGGCACAAAGAGGAATGGTAGTCTTTATCCTCAAATTAGCAGCAGTATAAGGTCTGAGAGAGAAGACACTTGTGAGAACTGGGAGGAAGGTTGCCATGGGTGAGAGGTGTGCTAATTATCAGTAATTATGGAGCTTTTGTGGAATGGTGATCTATTTGGCCTTTTGTAGTATATTATTTTTCTTTCATGTGAGCATTCATTTTCTCTCTTGCTCGATTTTAAACTAGGCAATTCTGTCAGTTTATTTTTTCCTGTTTTTTTTCTTTTTGTTTGCAGAATAGCATGAATTAACATACACACATTATACCTTCTTATAGCTAGCACTATGGCTGTCAGTGGTTGTTCATGCTCTTTCTTTATTTTTTATTATTATTGGTGTACCTTTGATGTGTTGTGAATGCTTTTGGGCACAACCACAAAAAGTAAAATAAAATAGTTTTTTGTGGGTTTTTTGGGCTATGTGGCCATGTTCTAACAGAGTTTCTTTCTGACGTTTCACCAGCATCTGTGGCTGGCATCTTCAGAGAATGCTTTGCCTGGAATAATGGGGTGTATATATACTGTGTGAGCCTGGGAGTGATTTGCATGTGTCTTGTTCTGTGCTGATGGCCGGCCTCAGGCTGGGAGGCTAATGCAAAAGAGGATTAATGTCTGCTAATTGGTGATCATTATCTGCTGGGAAAGCCCCTGACTGAGTGGTTTCCCATTTGCATTTGCTGAGTCCTTATTTTGCTATTCTTCAGGACTGGTAGCCAAATTTTCTTCACTTTAAGGGTTTCTTCTTTCCAGTTGAAATTGTCCAGGTGTTTGTGGATTTCAATGGCTTCCCTGTGTATCCTGACATGGTAGTAGTTGGCATGGACCAGAACTTCGGTGTTTTCAAACAACCACTACCATGTCAGGCAAAAGCTAACTCTCACCGATTTGGTTTATAAGAACACTTCTTGGTCTCTCTGAAGTGGTGGGCTGTCAATTATTATTTTTTCCCCAGTATGCTAGAGGCCAGACCCACATTTGTGTTGATTGGCTTTAATTGTTTCTTTCTTTCCTGTAAATTCAATATTTCAAAAGCCAACAGCTTGGAAGCTGGCACCTTTCCAGGGACTACCATGTTGAGAGTGTTGTTGTGTGTGTTCAAGTCATTTCCAACTTATGACGATCATAAGACCCTAAAGGAGACCAGTGCTTGATTCTCTGCTAGGCCACAAAACCTACTGGTGGCCTACTGGGTGACCTTGGGCAAGTAACATGCTCTCAGCCTCA
Organism: Sceloporus undulatus; assembly: GCF_019175285.1. NCBI lineage: Eukaryota > Metazoa > Chordata > Lepidosauria > Squamata > Phrynosomatidae > Sceloporus > Sceloporus undulatus. Next base: position 328,000,936 of record NC_056523.1, on the reverse strand, counting down.
GGGGAAGGCCATGGCCAGTCTCCTGTGAACAAAGCTTGCCAAGAAAACCCCATGATAGGTTTACTTTAGGGTTGCCATAAGTCAGAAATGACTTGAAAGCACACAACAACAACTAAGGGAAGGAAAGGGTCCTGACATTGTGAAGACAATCCGTGCCTGACTTGGAACTTTGCCCATTCTAGCCAAAAGCTATGTAGGGGAATTTTTACTTTAGCTCAAACTGATAGGGGGTCAGCTACAACAAACCTACACAATCGTTTCCCGTCTGTATACCAAGAGACCGATGGATCTAGGAAATGATGCAGAGGCAGGCTTCTCCAATTAAGTTTATTTTATTCGAAAGGAGAAGATCACACAACAATTCACTGCCACACACTCACTCATTCAAGGCTCAGAGGTTAGCTTTGGACAAGGTTGAGGTAGCACTACGGGCAATACTTACTATAGATGAGACTTGTTTCCGGGGTCCAATTGGGTTAAATACAGTGAGACACAGCACTTCTGAGAGTGTTGGTTGAATGGAAGTACAAGAGCTACAGCAGAGATCACAGTGATGTAGAGTCCCCATGAAGTCTAAACCAGCACACTGAGAAAAGATTTCCAGAGGTTTTAAGGGCTAGATCTAGCTACTGGGCAAAAGCGTTGAATTATCTGCAGTGAGGTAATCTGGTCTGACAATAACCAAGGGAAATGGGAAGTTGATAGCTGGCTCATCAGGTGAGACATCTAGACAGTCATCGCCCATTCTTCTGATTATTAGAGGAGATAATAATTCCATTAGCAATTCCCAAACTACCTGTTCCACTAGTCCGAAGGGTATTGTTCTTGAGACGTCCCATGAGGCTGACCTCAGTGCATACATGGTCTGCCCCTTAGGGGATTATGGCGGACTATAGGGCAGGGTCCATCCGGAATACCACACACACCAAAATTCAGAAAAGTGCACTACGGCTAACACAATGCATCATGCAAATAGGATACATCGAGCCTGGAGGGAATTTGGAGTAAATAACTCATGTAGATAATCTCCTTGAAAGAGGTTGCAGCAACATCACAAAGTGTTTGGGGGGAGAGAAAAAAACCATCAAATTCCCTTACTATCATCTCTATTATACTTCTGGTTTTTTTTTTGTCTTATCTTATCTTATATCTTCTTTTCTTTTCTTTCTTTTTTGAAACCTGAAAGAACAAAAATTAGACTGATCTCCATCTTTCCCATTGTAGTGGGAAATATTTGTTCATCTCCCTGTTTTCTGGCTGTCTGTGATCATTAATACTTAATGTTTCTCTGGCAATGCCCTTTTCTTGATTATCATTTAATAACACTGATGTCACAAGTGGTTACCTGGGAACATTTCTAATGGTGTTTTTATTAATGCTCAGGGAAATATCACTATTACAATTATTCTTTTAATCACAGCTCATCACATTTTCCCCAAGTCAAAGAGAAAGGGCTGTAGCCCACCTTTTTACTCTTCCAGACCTTCTGTGATATTTTGTCCACTCAGAAATCTGTGCCCAGTAATACATTTCAGATTATTCAACCCACCATCCAATTTGATTTATTCCTGCACTTTAAAAATATAGAAGGTTTTATACATTTAGGTTTCTGTTTGGCTAGATTTTATTTTAAGTGGCTAACTGCTTCACATGAAAGCCAGAGAAGCATAGAAAAGATTTTCCTTCCACATTGAAATAAAAAGGATGATACCTTTTGAAGTGAATGAAAACACCATTAATGATTTTTATGCACTTTTGATGTTGGCACAAGGAAAGGAGAGGTTTGCTATCTTATTAAGAAGGACAGATATGTTTCAGAATAAACAACCTAACTCCTGTGCTTACATAACCAGGAGAGGTAGACCGAGACTGCATCTGCACTGTAGAAATAATGCAGTTTGACACCAGTTTAACTGCCAGGGCTCCATCCTATGGAATCATGGGATCTGTAGTTTCTTGTGGCACCAGAGCTCTCTGACAGAGAAGGCTAAATAGCTCAGAAAACTAGAGATCCCATAGTATTGAACAATAGCTGTTAAAGCTGTGTCAAACTGTATAATTACATGGATTCCAGATCAGAATAGGTGTAAGCAATTGGACAACAAGTGTAAGCAAGAAATAACATCTATTAGTCCCTATACAGACTGGCACGTTGTGCTGGCCTGTTGGTGGAGCCAGGGCACAGCATCCACATGCTAGATGCTCTAGTCCTGCCCCCAGGGTGCCATTTTGGTGTGTGCCGCCGGTCTACATGGTGTGGGCCAGCATGGCGCCCCTCCGATGCTACATCCACATGATGCAGCATCGAAGGGGTGTGTCATAAAGCCACACCGTCGTGGCTATGGCACCCCTTGGAGGGTGCAAAAAGGAGTCATTCTTTGTGGTTCTTTTTTGTGCTCTCTGGAGGCTGGATCAGGGCTGTGACCAATAAAGAGGTGGCTGCGTGCCCCCCTTTTGTATAGGCCCTTAGTTTCCAATGAGATACATTACTATTTGCATGGTCACTTGCCATTAGTAAAGTGGATCCTTCGTATCCTCTGAGGATTGGTTCCAGGAACCAGTGTGGATATTCAAATATGTGTATGCTCAAGTCTAATTATATACAATGGCATAGTAAAATTGTATCTGTTATATAAAATGACAAAATCAAGCTTTGCTTTTTGGAATCTTTTGGCGGGGTGGGGGAACTATATATTCAAGCCATGGATGGCTGGATCTGTGGATGCAGAATTTGTGGATACAGAAGGCTCATTGGAAGAGAATTGTACCAACTCAAGGAAAACAGACATCTTCCCTAGGAAAGAGCAAATCTGTTTATTTCTGGGCAGTATCAGATACACATAGGTCCACTCATAATTCCATGACAGCATGGCTCCATATGAAGCTAGCATGGTGTATTGGCTTGAGTACTGGAGTAGGATTCAGGGAGACCAAGGTTTCCATCTCTGTTTAGCTGTAGAAATCCACTGAATGGCCTCATAGTCTCTCAGCCTTAGAGGAAAGCAATGGCAACTCTCCACTACATAAAATATTGCCAAGTTGTCTTGGGGTCTGCATAAGTCAGAAATGTCTTGAAGGCACATAACAAAAAAAAGTTCCGTTACTTTTTAAAAAATAGAAAAGCATTAAGGATCAATGCATTGGGTTTTTTAAAAATGTAAATTGTCCAAGTATACTATACATATCCATTTGTTTACATGGTTTACATAAATATAGATTGTTAGGTAGCAGAAAGGCACACAAAAAGCTGCCACATGAGGAAATGTAGTGAGGATGCAGACATTTTTAAAGTAATTACAAACGTTCACCAAGGAAATCAGAAGACATTTAGAGGTGAACATGAGGCATGACCAATATGCCCTTGCCATGAACTCACACCTAGTGTCTCATATTCATGTTCTATCTTGCCATCTTCACTATGGAGATGATAGTATTCAACTGCCTTTCAAGGTTATTTATACATTAATATCTGAAATTATTTTCAGTTGCTCTTGACCATCCAGATGTGTTGCATAATGGTAGCATAAGAGTATTATTATTTTAAAAGAAGACAGCTTGGCCAGCAGTTCCACCAAAGAATGACTAGCATTGCGAATGACCATTTTGAGTCAGGAAGAAAAACATCAAAGGGAACTCTTCCTACCTACCTGGTTTGACATCCCACAGAGATGAACTTAAAGTGAACCAAAAACAATGATTTTGTTTTTAAAAAGGTTCAAAAGTTCAGTTAACATTCTATTCTATGGATGGTATCCAATCCTGTACTTTTCAGCATCACACCTTAGATGTTTCACAAGATGGACCACTGAGAAGCCAGTAAACAAGCTCTTGGGAATGGATGGCTGGAAATGAGACAATCAACAATGCAATCCTAAATATAGTTGAGTTCAAAGTAAGGCCTATTGAATTCAAGAATATTTTCTCCCAGGCTCTGCAGAAAGACCCTAAAAATCATAGTGTGCATGGAAGAGCCAAAGCAAAAGGCATAGATGGGAAAACTTGCTTTTTAGAGTACAACTCCCAGAATCATCCAACTAGTATTCTGGGGCATTGAGTCAGGATGTTAGTGGTAGTGGAAAATGCCACCTCTATTCCTTCTGTAGCTTCAAGGCTCTGCCACTGACAAATTAGATCCCACTTCAATATTGCACATGTGTAACAAAAATAACGGTGGTTGAAATGGTGAAAGATTCCCTATGAGGAATGGCTTGCGGAGCTGAGAATGTTTACCTTAGAAAAGAGAAGACTGAGTTGTGACACTCAAGTTGAAGCAAGCTTGTTTTCCGTTGCTCCAGAGACCAGACAAGAACCAATAGACTCCCTTTATGAGAAAGAGGTTCTCCCTAAACATTAGGAAAAACTTCTTGACAACATCAGCTGTTTCAGAGTGGAACTGAGGATGGGCTCTACTTCTTTGGGGGTCTTAAAACCGAGGTTGGATGGTCATCCCTCGGGAGTTCTTGATTTGTGTATTTCTGCATGGCAGTGGGTTGATTAGATTGTCCTTGTGGTCCTTCTGACTCCATGATTCAAACCTTTGTACATTTCTGTGCCTTGGTTCAGCTGAATGATGTTGCCATTCAGCACAAGCTTTATGTAGGACAATCAATATGTAATTGTGTATGCAGATTTCAACAGTGTAACCTTGATGTAGGTTCATGGCCAGAATGAATCTTAACCCTTATGGTGGTGGATCTCATGACCTTCCTAGATCCATTTTGTTTTCCCTTTGTCACTGAGTTTCTTCCCCATACCTGATCCCATTGTGATGGCTCTAAGTTGTTATTTGGGGATTATGACATGCTGTTTTAAAAAAAATCAGAGGAAGGAAAAATGCCTCAGAGGCACCTAGTGACAGAGGGACAAGCAGTGCTATTTTATGTTTTTGACAGATAGGTAGGAGCAGCCATCTAAATCAAAATTATAGTGTAAATTGACTCCTGTTCTCTTTCGCTTTATGTAATAGAGCTGGACAGCTTACAATGCAACAGTGGAACGAGCATTAAATTCCATCCAGTTTCCAGACACACACACACAAACGTAGACACAGAAAGAAAGAAAAACTTGAGGAAATGCATTTATTTTCCTCAAGTCAGACATCTGTAGCTGGTTGTTGAATGGGTCACTTTATAGCAATGTCTAGCTTTTTATATTTTGTATTTTTAGAGCAATCAAAGCATGAATTACAAATCAGGATTTTTTGTTTGTATCGCGAAAAATAAAAATGAAAAAGAAACACAGAATTTTGTGTAATATTTTTAACAGTAAAGTTTGTCCAACATTCTTTGTGTTCTGTAGAAAATGTGGGCAAGAGGGATTGAACAAAACAGAAGAGGGGTCTGTACACGTTCCTCTCCCAAAATTCTCATGATGCTTGATCATTTTCTCCATGGGGCATCAAGACACTAAATCTCATAGAGAATGATTTTTGGGGAGAGTGAATGTTCTTTAAACACCTAGTGAGTAAGAAAGCTACTGGGGCTTTTAAAACCTCATTTGGCTGGTAGACCCTGTTTTACTTCTCCCAGAATGCCCTTTTTCAAGGAGCATTTGAAGAAAAGGAAATTGGTGCCTCTCCAAGATCTCTGAGGATTTTTCTGATTTGCAACCACCTAGAAAACATAAAAGAGAGAATTGCATCACTGTTTTAATGGCTGTAACACAAACTTTCACACAATTTGAGGGAAAATATATTTTTGTGCACTCCCCCCCCCCCCATTTATGTTTTCCAGAAACACAAGTGGATTTTTGGGCAAAATTGGCAGGTTTTGTACAACTCCTCCTCACCTTTTTGGCATAAAAGCTTTCTAAAAACATTTTTTTTAGTGAAGAAGTGCATCTTTTCTGTAAAAAATGCCTCACAATGTTTGTGTAACCCTCTGTGGCTTTCTGTGCAAAATAATTTCACACTGGTCTGTCTGTGTGAATACCAGAGAGAAACTATGCAAAGTTATTGCTTCTGTGTTATTCTCCCCAGCTGGGTTTCCTAAATATTGGGAAATCAATTTTGGGCTAGGAAACACCTAACTGAAAATATTCTTTCTAATACACACACAAACACGCACACATACTGATACAAGCTATGCTTTCCATTTAATCAAATGCACCTGTTTCTTCCATTAAAGTTTTATGAATGACTGAATAGACTAAAATGATTCAATAATACATTTTTGAAGCTCACTGGCTCCCTTCAGGTACTGTGCATTTTTTGGATGGCCTCATAAAAGTACCACCACAATGTGCATTTTTTGGATTTTCTTGTATTTAGTTACATGGCCAATAAAGTTATTCCTCAATATATTTTTCAGGGTCTGGAAATCTATTTTTATATCTATCTATCCATCAATTCAAGCTGCCCATATTCCAAGGTTTACAATAAATTAAAGTGGAAAAATTATCAAAGATCCATATCAAAGCTTTGGTCCAATCTCACCTGGAACGCTGTGTCCAATTCTGGTCGCTACAATTGAAGAAAGATGTTGACAAGCTGGAAAGTGCCCAGAGGAGGTCTGGAAATGAACAAGTCCTATGAAATGTGGCTTAAGGAGCTGAGGGAAGGGAAGGTTAAGGGGTCACATGGTAGCCCTGTTTACATATTTGAAGAAATGTCCTATTGAAGATGGAGCAAGTCTGGCCTCTGCTGTTCCAGAGACTAGGACATGGAGCAATGGAGTCAAACTACAGGGAACGAGATTCCACCTCCGTATTAGGAATAACTTTCTGACAATAAGAACTGTTTAACAGTGGAACAGACTGCCTCAGAGTGTGGTGGATTTTCCTTCTTTGGAGGTTTTCCAACAGAGGCTGGCTGGCCAACTGTCAAGAGTGCCTTGATTGTGTATTTCTGAATGACAGAGTAGGGTTGGACCGGATGGCCCTTGAGGTCTCTTCCAACTTTGTCATTCTATAGAGAATGCAGGCTGCAAGTCCAGAAATGTCTGAAAATTGGTTAATGCCTGAAGAAACCCAATTCATGATAAGGCCAAAACACACTGAGTTTTTCTTGAGACGCCTGAAGAAACCCAATTCATGATAAGGCCAAAACACACTAAGTTTTTCTTGAGACATGTTTTTTGACCATTGTATAGCACGTGGGACTTTGTCTCCTTTCATTTTTCCACAGTGAATATATGCTTTCCACTTTTTCTTTTGTTCTTACTACAAACTAAATTAAAACAAAAGAGTACAATAAAATAATAACATATTAATACTGTTTCAACAGCAATTCAATAATTATAAACACTAAGTTAAAATATAGTTAAACGTATTTGCCACATATTAGAGCTGGGATAAGCACAGCATACTCTGTTCAAAGAGCCTCCTGCAATGTGAATCAACATGTTAATTGTTGATTTGTTTATGCTCCCTGCCCTAATCTATGAGGAGAGGCCGGTAAGAAATAACAACAGCAGCAGCAGCAGCAACAACACTTTAAGAGGGAATGGCTTGCCTAAATAAAAAAAAGGTCATTGCATGATGGTGGAGAGGTCAACCAAACCTCTCTTGGAAATGAATTCCACAATCTGGGGGCTGCCACTAGGAAGGCTCTGTCCCATGTCCTCTTCTAAATTGGGCAAACCAGAGAAAGAGAAAGGAATGAATGGAAAGGAAGACATGACTGTAAGGATGGTTGATAAAGGGAGGCAGAATCGATCCATGGGAGAGTCACACTCAAGCCTTTATATCCAGATACCCAACATGCACAGGAGTGTGGATTTCAGTGAAGCGCAAGCATGTAAACACCAATGGCATTTAGCAGTCATCTTTCTCTTCCAATCTCTTTTGTTGTGATGTTGCTTGTCCCCCTTGTGCCTGAGCAAAGCAATATCCATTTATAATCCAACTTTCTTTCTCCTGCCTTATTTAAAGAAACTGATTCAGTTTCTCCACCTGTGTCTGTGGAGGCTGGGGCAGAGAAGGAGGGCTATCTCTGAGTTTAGGCACGAGGGAAAAGTTATCTTGATGCTGTCAGGGCCATTAACTTGGGGGAATTGATGACTCGGCATTCAGGTGCCGACTCATCAATCACGAAGAATCAATCCTCTCTCCCCAAGGAGTTAGCCGTAGGCAAACATAATTCTGTCTCTGCTGCCACAGACCTGATCGTTCTTGTCCCATTCGTAGGGACTGTATTTGTTCTTATTTCAACATTGATTCACTCAGGGGTGTTCTCCAGATTGCCTGAAGAATGCAGCCAAAACTAAATTCTTCAGAAACAAAGAGAAAAGTCAGGATCAACAGAAAGAAAGAGACTCATCTGCCCACAATGGAAAAGCAAGCTAGAAATGGAGAAAAATCATTAAAAGATATGAAACTGACTGGACTTTGAGCTCTGAGTTCATGTCTGGTTAATGAGCCATTGTCTTCCTCTATGAAACAAAGCAGAACAAAACACAGCAACGTGGTTCTTTTCTATGTAATCAGATGGTAAATTCAATATACTGTACAGTATTAATTCACTACAGGGGACCCTCAGTATCTCCTGGGGTTTGGTTCAAGGACCTCCAATTGACACCAAAATTTGTAGATGCTCAGGAACTATGGTTGGTTGAATCCATGGATGCAGTACCTTTGGACACAGGTGTACAGTTGTATCTTTTATGTGTCTAGGTAAAACAATTGTATTGTTCATTTCAATTTAAAGTTGAGCTGTTTTGAAGCCCAGTGTTGGGAAAAGGCTGGAATAATAATAATAATAATAATAATAATAATAATAATAATAATAATAATAAT